>NC_138576.1:126011835-126289335 GCF_964289735.1 Phaethon aethereus
AAATAAGATTCAAGTAACATTATTCTTTATTTTAAAAATTCCTAATGTTTAAAATTTGTATGCAGAAGAATTCTGCTGCCTTGAATCCCTATCTCTAAATTCCAGGGAGGATGACTGTACAGACTTGTTGTACCTGGTTTCCTGTATACTTCTTCTTCATCCCCCACTTCATCCTCAGTGACCTCTGAGCCAGTGGTATACTCCTCTTCTTCAGATAACAGTGACTGCTGTTTCTAATCAAGAGGAAGACAGTGCCACAGATTGTAAGTGAGGCTTAATTCCTAGTAAGTGATATTTTAAACCTGTCCTGAAGGAGTTGTCTTCAAATCTAGCTGCATATCTTAGCGACGTATCTGTGTGCAGTTGGGTCCAAGAACATCATTCTTAGATGTTGAGAAAGTAATTTCAAATCTTTGCTTAGAATGTTTCAATAAATATTGTTATTTATGTTTCTTCCAAGTGGTCAAACATTGTAAGAGGTTGCCCAAAGAAGCCACAGAATCTCCATCGTCAGATATTTGACTGGATATGACCGTGAGCAAAGTGATGCATCTTTGAAGTTGAATCTAACTTTGAAGTTGGCCCAGCTTTGAAAGTGGGAGGAAGTAAGATGACCACCAGAGATCCCCTGCAGCACATATCACTGTATGATTCACTGTTCAGTATCCAATGTTTTGCTGGCTATATTATTTTTCTACTTAATAAGAAAACGTATGTTGTGATAGCAAATATCTGAGCTAGCCACATAATGATAGAATACAGCAATCTACAAGTTTACTTACGGCTCTATTGAGGCTTGCTGCATCTTGCAAACTGCCTGGAATTGCTAAGATACTCACTAATTAAATACCACAAAGCACACATATTGCGGTGCAAATACACGTAGATTCAGTACACCAGGGCTAACTGCATTAATAATTTATTACAAGTTGGTCTGGAATATCTGGTTGGCTTTTTTTTGTGAACTCACCCTAATACCCAATTTCCTCCCCCTCCCTTCTATTTCTTGTACATCATAAGTAAACCACTGGCTCCAACATTGCAAGAGGTGGGGTCACAGTGAATAGTTCCCAACTATCAGCACAGGATAATGAAAATATTAAGGAACATGTTTACTTTTTTGAACATACACATATCTTTTGAAGTGAGTGATCATGACTGCCTAGTAATCCATGAGAAACGATGAAGCCCAAAACGGACTGCAAGTTCAAAAAGTTTGCAACAGGAACAGTCTTACTATAGGACACTGGGAACAGCCGATTCCAACACAAACCATCAAGAGTGACAGACGTAAATTGCTGCTCTAGCATTTATATTTAAAAAAAAAAGTAAATCACGTGACATCCTGTGCTGCTGGAAGCAAAATTCCCCATCCTCTGCGTTTGGACTGGGTCCTCAACTCTGATAAAGGCTTTTTGCAATGAAGCAGCAGCATAAAGAGGACATGAAGCATCTCGCACAAGCAATCAAAGAGACAGACACTCAAAGACTCTGATCTTGACAATTTACATTTCTGTCAGCCTAATGAACTATTAAGAACTGATGCGTGCAGTGGGGATCTATTGTTTGTTGTCATTTATAAAAACATTTAAAAGGAATTTTAAATGTTTATTCAAGCCAAAGTAGTACTTCACACATACTTCATACTTTCTTGTAAAAATTGTTACTGTACTGCACAATGTCCAAATTAAAGCAAAAGTAAGAAAATACTTCTTCCTTCAAATTAGTTAGAAAATAAGACAAAAAATCAAAATCTGCCAGTGCAGAAAAGTGAATATTTAAAATTATGAACATAGTATTTTACTAACCAGCTGTAAAGTCCAGTTCTTCAGAGAAAGAAACTGTAGTCACAAAAAGAGAAAGGCATGTAAGTTAAAGAACTAATAATAAGAAAAAATGTGAGTGGAATTATAAAAATAGGAGTGGTATGTGATAGTACAGCAATCTACACTGGTAACTCCTAGAAGGCCTACTCTCTTCTTTAACTAGAAATTTTGGTGGAATGATTAGGTGTGCAAACAAGCTGTGAACTACTAATTGATTAATGCAGTGAATTCATAATCATGTTTTAATTTGACCAACCTTAGCACTACAAACACTTACAGCTGATTTTAAGTTAAAAAAAAAAAAAAAAAGCAGTCCAGGACAGGGGTGCCAGTTACGTACCAGACTGTTACAGAGTTTAAATTTAATAGCCTCCTGCATCTGTTGTGGGACAACTTCTGACACAGTTTGAAATTCTCACAGAATCAGCAGCATCACCCTACCAGCAGGATCACTGAGTTACCCGAAGTTCCACGATGGGTGCAGAACTTCAAAACCTTATCTTTGCACAAAAGGTCTCTTTAAACCAAAGGCAGTATTATGAACGGTCTCCTTAGACTTGGCTTAGAAAGTATCTCTGTTGACCTGACATACAGAGTCATATACATGCACCATAGTTCAGGAGAGCAAAATCTTCCTTATCTGGTGGGACAGAAACCACCAAAAACACCACCAAAACCAAAAAAACACAATCCAAGTTACTACTATTCATCTATGGGCTTGCAAAAATCATGTGGACCTACCCAGATACATCAGCAGACAAAACGAAGGCAGCAATTATTTAAATATTTGCCACGTTATGTATTTTAAAAATATGACTGGATCCTTAAGCATCATCAGTTTAAGAATGGGGTGGAAAGCACAGATATATGGGGAATTGCCTCTGATACACAGAAATATTTCTGGCAGACATGGTAAAAGTTTTGCCTTTTCACCAACCAGATATTTTGTGCCTCTGCAATCCTGCAATGCTCAGCAGTGCACGTCTTCCTCCAAGAATATATGGGTTTTGTTTTTACTAAAAGTTGTCTAATGAATTCCTCAAAGTACCCTTGTAAGAATCTTTATTATCAGAAAGTGGGGGAAAACACATTAGCAGTCACTCACAGCATTGATTTCTCCAGTTTTAGGACCCCACGGCGTATTTGGTTCTACAAGCACATCACATTCAATGCCTTTTTCATCACAGAGCCCAATACCAGAATCACTTAAAGAGAAAGATGTGAAACAAAAATAAATTTTTCTATTTCATAACTTTAGAATCAGTCTCTCTTTACTTCTCATGTACCAAGAGAACACAGACCCCCAAGTCAGCCATATAATATTTTGATAACAATCCATTAAAATATAAAGATAGGAGTGAATGCTTATGGGGGTTTGAATGACTAAATGTCTGCTTGAAATATAAAAAGTACTTGTTCTTCTCTTCCCAATTTCCAACTAACCAATAAAAAATAAATTACCTTTAAAAAGGCCTATGTCACCCATTTTAAAACAGGAGAGAAATAATACGTTGTGCACATTACATTTGACGTGTTGAACGCTAAGTTATTTCAGTAACACGATACAATGTTCTTACCTGTTCTCATCCTTAGTGAAAGGAACAACAATAACATCTCTGTGATGGAGCAGATCATTCAATATTTTAGTAGTCCGAGATGGCAAATCATCCCCATCTTCATTTCCTGAAGGTAAGTCAACCACGTGATCCCTCACTTTGCAGCCCTGCGATACATATACACAAAAGATTAAATATTTGAGTTAATGGGAAGAACTGAATTCAGGAAGTACAATAACAAAAGTTAAAATTTTAAACTTTTGTGTCCCAAGGTCCTAGCCTGCCCTGGGATTCTGCAACAGTTTACAATCCTTATTTTGGAAAAAGATATATTTTCATAACACAGTCACCCCCCTGCCATGTTTTACACTCTTTTAAAAGTGAGCTAGTATTGAAATACCTTTGCGAGGGTTGTAGGATCAAATCGAAGTACTTTTTGGTTGCAACAGGGATATACTCCTGTCCCAGTCGAGCCCAGGGCGCTTGCGACACCCGGATAAAGAACTGGATGCGAATGGTACTGGCAATGGGAGAATTCAGTACACAGGAAAGACTACATTAGAATAAAAACAGAGAGAACGAGAGGTGAGATTACCTATGGGTCTCAAAAAGGATTTATTGACAGGTATTTTCCAAACTGCTTTAATCCCTGCCTCACTCCCCTAAAGTCACCCATAACAAGCCATCTACAGACAAACAAGTGAAAGTGAAAATATACTAACTTGGTTACATCTTGAGCAGGTCAACCAATTAACAGTCCCCCAAAGACGCCAATAAACATCCCGCCAAGATTTCAGTTCCTCATGAAGGCCAATTAAGTACTCATGGACTTCCCAGGTTTTGTCTCTGAAAAAGCAAAACATCAGGTTTGCATAAAGAGTCATAAATCGGTTTTGATCCTGCCACCAGGAAGATGAGGTAGAGAAGGAGCAGAACACCACATGCTCCACTGGTGAAAGGCCTACAGAAGAGTTTAGAACAGGAAGGATACAATGCGGGATAATCATTATTAAATTCAGACCATGACAGGAGAGCCTATTTTCTTTCACAACATCCTGAACTTACTAATAACAAAGAATTACAGCTTGATTCATCTCAAGCTCCATATACTGCAAATTTATAAGCAAAGATAAATATCAAGCCTGTTGGAAATCAGGAGAACCATAAAACAGGGAAAAGCCCAGTACACAGGCAAAGCAAATTTGCACATGCAAACAAGTTCGGTCATACTGCAGTTTTCTGTCTTTAAAAGTAGTATGTTGTGCAACAGAAATGCAGTATTGCCATTCTATTTTATTTAAAGACAACATAACATGTTTTTATATTTCTGCAATGCAACAGCAATCACTTAGTTAAGAATCAAAGTTTGAAAACATAAGACCATGTCGTATTGATAAATATATCTGAGACTTCTGGTCTTAAAAATATAGCCTTTGCTCCTTCCTAATGATAAAATGACACATGCTTCTTCAGAAATCAAGAGAATACACAACCTGCACTGGTACATGTTATCTTCAGAAAGAGCAGATACTGTCTTCTCACAATTTTAAGCCCTGGCCTGAATCGGTTTTTATTCTGTGTATGTCTAATCTAGACTAAGCAAGCAGTGCTTCCAAGAGGAACTTTGTTCTAGGCACCAGTAGAGGACCAATAAATATAGACTTATATTCAAGTCATTAAAGATAGGCTTGTGTCAGCTCGTAAGCCTGAATTCATTAGTGGCCAGCATCACTTTGCCTAAGGAATGAGTAAATGGATTCTGTGTAGAAAAGCAGTCACAAGTACCACAAGGCAAAGAAGTAGAACCTAAATAATCCCGAGTAACTTTAAAACCCTGCACATTTAAATGCTAGGAATTGCATGGCAGCTAAATACAGTCAGATTAAGTGAAGTAATACAATTAATGAATTTTACATGGCTAATCACCAATGACCCTAATAGGTCAGGACGGGGTCACAATATTCAGTTCTATTTAGACTGTCAGGCAGAACTTAATCCAGACCTCGGAATTACTGGTGGGAGGTAACACTAAAAACATGTTAGCTTGGGAGCTGAGAGCGAACTGTGTTTTGGTTGTTCTGAACAAAATAGATCTGATGAGAAAGGTCTCCTGTTACTAACTTCCCACTATCTTTCTTAAAGGGTGCATGTAGGGAGGGAAGGAACTGCAGCTGATCATGCACTTAACGATCTTCATTAAGACGACAACCCAGCTGTTCACTAACATGGATCAGTCAGAACTGAATTAAACATTTGTGCCAAATTAATAAGGCGTACATACAGAGTAAGTCCTGGAAGCTTCTCTGACAAATACTTTAGAACAGAAAAACAACCGGCAAAGTTTATTTATAGTACTCTTTAAGCAGGCTGAATATTTGATTTGACAGTATAAAGTCAGTCTAGAAAATACTCTTTAGCATTTCTATGCTTGCAGAGGTGGATCTATCATTCAATATCAAACCTTGTAGAAATGCAGCCTCTAATTTAATTTGTCATCAACTACACACATCTTAAAACCCTTTGATGAAAGAATTAGCTGAGTATTTTCTATTTAAGGCAGTACAACCCAACATAGCCCTCCCATGTAGTTTTTCCATTTCCATTCAGCAGCAGCACTTCTGAAAGAATTTCAAAAGTACAACATCATAATGGCCCTTTTATTTTTTTTGCTAGGTATAATATAAGAAGTTGAGGTGTTTCATACTGCTCTTCACATATCTATGACTTCATTTTGTCATGTGAGTATCTACCGATTCCTAAACATGCAGAATTTTTAAAAATCACCCAAAATCATATAGATGAAGAAATAGTTTTTAAATATATGTATTCACTACCTTATATGAACATAGACAATATTCCCATGTTGATCTATGTTGATTTTTCCTGGTACACAAGGAATTCTTCTCTCTGTTTTTTTAGTTAGCAGCTTTTTACATAAACAACACCTAGATGTAAAAAAAAAAGAAAAGGAAAGAAAAAAAGTATGAGAGTAAGAGCAGGACTTCGAAACACAGGGACTTGTCCTTACAACTGTAGTAGTAATATAAAAAGACCATACCTGTATAACGTTGCTGCATTTCCTCGAGAATCTGGATTTAGGTACTCTGGATCAAACAGTCTCTCAATCTTCTTGCAGAAAAGTTTACTATTAATGACAGCAACACAGCTTACCCATTAGAAAAAACTGAAAATTGTTTTATGTATAGTGAGACTAACGATGGTATTCTGATGATGTGCGAAGTCACCATATTTCTTTCAGAATCTAGCTTTTAATGTGATTTTCCTTTAAATTAATCTTTTTGGATCACTGGCTCCGGACCCAGTCATCTCTTATTTTTCACACAGATGTGAGGAAAGAGATCCCTTATTTTTTTTCCTCTTCTTTTGTTTGCCAGTGTAAACTGCCAGCTTCTGCCTTGACTAGAAGGCCTTTTATTAATGAATACTTCCATGAAATTACACTTATCTTAATTCTAAAAGTTATAAAGTCTTCATCCCTACTATTAAAAATCCTTTCTTACTTTCACCTTGCTTGTCTGTCAGTCTGCCCTCCAATAATTGGCCCTTATCTTGATACAGACTAAGTTGGAGTCCTTATGTATGAAATAGTTTTCTATCACAACTATTCAGCTTTCCAGACATCCTAAATTCTATGTCCAAACATCAGAGTTCACAGGATGCTGAAGCCAAACCATTCTCTATGAATTAGGAGCACGTCATCCCATAAAAGGTTCCTTACCCTAATCCTGGCTCCTGTGTGAGAATTCATGAACAATTTGTCCATGCCACACTCCTAGTGCAGCCTTTCCTGTTGCTTGTTTCCTATAAAAAGCTCTTTCCTTTTGCTTATCATTTTAATATAAAATTCTGAAGTCACTTCACGATATTCTGTGTTAAAGATACATTATATGAGAATATAAATTGTACATATATCACTTCAAACCCCTAGTGTCTTAGCTGTATTGAGAAGTGATCCAAAAGCCCAACAGCACTTCAGTAGCGTATTCCAGAGCAAAAAGTTACCTCTTAAATTTGTCCCTTTTGTCCTTCAACTCTTCCACTTCATTGTGCGTGAAGAGATCAGCAATGTGCGTGACAAGATTAGCATTGATACAATTCATGTTACATGGCGTGGCTACAATAGCATTCATATTTTTGTGACAATAATGAATACATTCTTCTACCTAGGAAAAATAGAAATGTTAAAAATTATGTTAAAGAATTCTAGACAAAGCTATCTCAAAAGATGTACTCATTGCTTCAAGATTTTTTTTAAGTATCTGATGTTTTGGAAAATATTTCACTTCAACTTAAATCTGAGACTTGTTTTTTACATTTATGTAAAGGAGACTCTGAATTAACATGACTCTGAGTTAGTTTATGTTCTCCGCCAAAAGGTTTCTGCAAACCAAAAAAAACCTCGACGTATGTTTCATCTTCAGCAAGTGGCACTCTCCAATGGCTTGTAAAAAGGGAACCGCAGTACACATTACACATAGTATTGCCTGGATCTCAACTTAAACAGCTATGTCTTCTGTGTATTTAATTGTGGGTCACCTCAATGACAGAACTTTCAACAAACGTTTTAACAAACAAGTCAGTAGATATTACTTATACAGAGCTGGAGAACCAGATCCTAAATTGCAGAATTGCCATTCATATAAAAAGGATATAAAACAAAGGTATTAATTGATTTAATAATCTTTTTTAATAAATCCTACCAGAAGTCAGATACCAATGTTACTCTAGGTCAGTCATCAGAAGGCAAATCCAAGATCCCACTATCACATTTAGAAATAACTTACTCTTGTTTTCTTGCATTGAGATTCTGCAAACATTAGGTTACTGCATTGAATAAGAAAGGTGGTAAAAATCTCAAAATGTTCTCATTGTATCATCTGTTTGTTTAACAGCCAAAGCATAACAAAGAAGCTGTTAGACACTGGTAAGTAACTGTGCCCTTACAGCAGAGAACCCTTCTTTCTTAATACTTACCAACGAATCCATTTTCAAAAACTCAGAAGAAATAAGAATTGATATGACATTTGATGGTTCTAAAAGGCAAAAAAAGGGTTTTTTAACATGATTTCTTTTGATAATTTCATATCACATCCCTCCCTCTGCATATTTAGTATGTTTTAAGTACTATTTTACCAATCGACCTGCCATTCCATCTTCGAATATGTAGAACATTTTCCATATTAAGAAACAAAGTTTTGGTTTATCCTTTAAGGTGCCAGAGTACAACTGTAACAAACTGCAATTTATAAAAAATGGAAAAGATGGCTTCGTAGGGATACAATGACTAAACAATTACACAACAAGATTAACTTCCATCTGTGGCCATCATATTTTTGCTTAACATAACCTTTGCATTGTAAGTTATAACTGTGTTCTCTGGGTTTGTTTATATTAAATAAATACATGGTAGCAAAGGCTCATAAAAAGATTTAAAACTTGCCTCAAATTCATAAAGCCAAACGTTCTTCTACCATTGTATCAGACTGCACTGAAATTTTAGAAAATATTGCAATTGTACCATTGGGGAGCAGAGGGAAAAACAAAACAAAACAAAACTCAATCATCAGTATTTTAAAACTACCACTCTGTTCTTGTTCAG
Source organism: Phaethon aethereus (assembly GCF_964289735.1). NCBI lineage: Eukaryota > Metazoa > Chordata > Aves > Phaethontiformes > Phaethontidae > Phaethon > Phaethon aethereus. Next base: position 126,020,838 of record NC_138576.1, read on the forward strand.
AAGAGGTCTAAAGAATCTTCATTAAAAACATCAGATCCCAAAAATATATTAGACCTTTTCCACTGCTTCAACTATCAGGATGTTTCCTCAAAACTGTCAGTGTTGATAAATCAGAGACATCTGCTATATTGACCAGAGGATCTCCGTTGCAACGCTTTTCTAACAAATGACAATCTTCAGCGCAACAGTCAGAAACAAAGAGACTGGGGCCAAACTATATCAAAAACGTTAATCTTCCATTATTACAGAACGTAATAAACCTGCAACAAAATGACCTACACGCTTTCTTTTACCTAAAGTGGGCATTTCATTAGCTTCAGAATCTTTAGTGTTCCTTTTAACGTATCTTATCAACCAGTCAAAGATATGAACGTCACAGTGCACTGAAATGTCCACCTCTTCCCAGCGCTGGGCATCCACTGACAGATATTCAGCAAAGTATTTCATTTCTGAAATCAAAAGGTCTCGAGGACAAACAAAATCTTCTTTGAGGTTTTTAGCTTCATCGCACACATGGATCACCATATTTGGCCTCAAAAAAAAAAAAAAAAGCCAAACACCAAATTAGGACCGTAAGCCAATTAGAACACCAAACCCAATCAACAAAGATCTCATCTCCAAATCTGGATCACACATTGCAACACTGATGTCACTAACAGGTTTTTATTAACAGAAGGAAAACAAATGGCAGTTATTAACTACTAATACAAACTATTAATAGAAACTATTGTCAGATAGCATTGCCGGGTGATGAACACTGATGAATATCCTCTGACACATCATCAATGCAATTTAATTGTTAAGTTAAGGGACCAGAGAAAGAAAGTTTCTAGCTCCAGTCCCCAATTTTGTCACCAGTTTGTTATGGGATACTACCTGAATTACATGGAGAATTTATTTGTTTTCCCTTTTTAATTTTCTTGAAAAAAAAAGACCTAAGGACACTGACAATAACAGCATACAATAGCAATTTTCCTCTGTGGAAACTAAAATTGCTTTATTGTATATTACAAACATCTATTTCTTAAGAAAAGGTCAAAGCTAGAATCAGTAAACACTGTCTCTACAGAAAGATGATTACCATTCGTTTTCAAATAAACACATTATTCTACATGTACTTGTATAGTATGGAAAACAGGGATGCGACAGTACGAAAAATAATGATGTGCATGGCTATTTGAATTCATAGTAAAGTCTTTCATTTGCACTTTTCATTTACGGCTGTCTTTTCCCACTTTTACGTATGTCCTGGTTTTAGCCAGGCTAGAGCTGGTTTTCTTCACAGAAGCCAGCGTGAGGCTGTGTTTTGGATTTGGGATGGGAAAATGTTGATAACGTGCTCATGTTTTGAGCTGTTGCTAAGTAGTCAAGGACAGTCCAGCTTCTCGTGCTGGGCTGCTGGCAAGGAGGCTGGGGGTGCATGGGGAGCTGGGAGGGGACACGGCCAGGACAGCTGACCCAAGCTGGCCGAAGGGGTATTCCCCACCATACAACGTCATGCCCAGTACATAAACTGGAGTTGGCCGGGGGGTGGGAATCGCTGCTCGGGGACGGGCTATTGGTCACCACGTGGTGAGCAACTGCTGCACTGGGCATCACTTGTTCTTGCACATTCCTTTGTCGGTATTACTATTGTTGTTATCATTGTTGTTTCCTTCTCTCTTGCTGTCCTATTAAACTGTTTTTATCTCAACCCGTGAGTTTTTTCCCAATTCTCTCCCCCGCCCCCCTGGGGGAGGGGGGAGCGAGCGAGCGGCTGCGTGGTGCTTAGTTGCCGGCTGGGGCTAAACCACGACAACATAGAATAAATCTATGTTCACAGAACTTTTTGGTTTTCAGGGGGTTTTTTTATTAAATTGTTATTGAGCATCAATCCTGTTTCATTCCTTTTTAAAATCTGGTTATGTTTCCATTCCCACCACAGCAGTGATCTACCACTCAGAGCAACACTACGGACAGATTTATGAACAAGCTATTCCTACTGCACATAAGAACTTCTCAAACCAACCTCTAGTATTTCTGTAGCAATGTAAGGTTTCAAAATTTCTTACAGCATTTATTAGGATGTTCCCAGCTGTTTTCTTTCTGACAGTAGAAAGGTATGAGCAATTTAGACGTCTTCCTGTCTGTTCTATAATCCCCTAGATAACAAACACACAAAGATCATCTTACCCCTGGCTTTTGTCAGTGCTTTCTCCACCTTTATGTACAGGACCTTTCTCAGATTCTGAAGAACAATTCCTTGTGGAGGTTGTGCTGGGCCTCCCTTAAATGTAAGGAAAAAAAGGCTGCATTAGAACTCAAATGCCTGACCTTTTGCTCTTCAGCATCTTGGAAACACAACTGAAGTACAGCTCTCACGGTGAAGCAATGTTACACAACTAGCAACAAATCTGCTACCATAAGGGCTACTAGATAATCCAAATTCCTGCTCCGAATGCCATGCACTAGAAACGCAGACCAGCAGCATTGCTGGGTTGCCCAGACACTCGGCTGCAAAGCCAGGCGGGTCCTGTCTCAATATAAGGCAGTAAGATTCACGTAGAGTCTTCAGCATTTCCTTCTGGTAATGCAATCCATTCCTTCAGATCTCCTTGTCTGCTTTGTGGGATGTGGGTCTTGAGACTCTTATCGCATTCTGTTTTCAGGAAGTTTTGCTGCCAGGATATAACAACTTGAGACTAACTACTTGTTATGCAGAATGTGTTAGCTTTGGAAATAAGTTGCTTCTAAACAGAAGCGCAGAAGTCTCTTATGATGCATTTTTCCTAAGTTTCTCAAACACATGGCTTAAAGCAGCAGATTATACAAAACAATGCTCAAAGAAAGCAGACCATGAAATTTTTCTAGTCCTCAAGCTACATCATGTAACTTAATCCAGAAAAAAGGTCAGCTGCACTTTAGTTCAAATAGGTTATCTTCACAAATGCGCTACAAGCAGTGGAACCTGGACACAAAACCCAGCAAAGTCCAGGAGGTCTCGTCACGAAATCCAGTGAGGTCTGGGTCAAGGGTTAAGACAACCCCAGCATTCAGACATTGAATAACTCTTCTGACTGTAGTGAATGGATCACTGCAATCTGAAATGTCAATAATCTTGCTTACAAGTCAGAAAGATAATTATCTTTTTTAAATAATGGAAGTGCACATATCTGTCTTCCACTGATGAAAACCCACAAGGTCATGATTTTCAACGATTACTCCCTACTCTCAGATTTCTAGGAAGAGTTCCAGAAGGATCTTCTCCCTCTCGTGTAATGTAAGAGGCTGTACTCTTCTGAAGTAGACTACGGACCTCTTCACCTTATGGCTGAATAAGTATAGCAGACTGACACCAAAAGTGATCTGGAAGCTCTATACAGTTCAGAACACAGCAGCTACGTCCTTTAGGAAAGCAAAGTTATCATGCCAGAGGCAGAAGAAACAAAACTTCCTCCAAAGACATAGCCTAAGGACTTGCACAGTTAAGCCTTAGTAAGGCTTACAGAGAAGACCATTAATAAAAGGGGAAGATTTACTAGACAGACCCCAGTAAAACCTTGCCCCTTCAGGGCAGCCATTCCCCTGCAGCCAGATGACCCCTGCTGCCAGATGACCCCTACTAGCATTAAAACAGCCAAGGCGGGAGTCCTACATTTTGAATGCAACGTAAGGCAAGTATTTTAAAGGAAGGGCCCATGGAAAAGAATGATATGGAAGAATTCTGCCTGCAAATATTAGAAGTTTATTTTGAACACAGTGAAGTTATTTATTAAAGAAAATAAAATAATGCTGACAAGAATACGCAACACAGCCAAATTAACAGGGATGTCCGAACTTCATCATTCATTTCTGCCTATCTTTTTTTTTCCCTTCTCCCCAAAGCTTATAGTTCAACTTCTGAAAGTTAGTAATAAATACTTTGCATAAAAGGCTATCCTATATGCTTGTTTACTGCCATAATATGCATTCAGAGGGACTTAACAGCAGTTTGCCTTATAATTAGCAAGTAATAAATGAGCTTTTATAACTCAACCAAAACCAGAATCCACCTCAAAGTGAATTTGGTCTGATTGCTTTTTCTTGCTGTTACACATGTCTACAAACAAATTCAAACAGGCCCAAAATTCTTGATCCTAACAATGAGTAGATGTCAATAAATCCACTAGGAAGTAATTAAACAAAAATATTTACAAATAGGCTTTTCTGAAATCCCCAATTCTAAAATATGCAAGTATCTCACAAATATTAAGAAGGTGAGTTCACTCAAGCCTGTGAGAAAAAGATGAATTATCCTAACTTCAGATCAACAAATTACATATCAACAGGGAAAATTATTTACCCAAAGTCACAAAGAAAACAGAAAAATCTCAGGCTAGGATCTGGCAGTAGGAAACATTAGGGTACTTAACTGCATTAATACTTATTACATGTATTACATTGTTAAAAAGAAAACATGCACTAATTGTCTAAAGAGTTCTATAAGCAGAGCTAGCTTGTTAACTGCCTACTGGGAAGCTACTAATCTTATAAGTAGCCACCAGTGGGTGCAAGAAGCATTTATTCCACATCATGCACGTAACAAGTACATAATTGAAAGCTGATCAAAGTGTTTTCAGTCTAGATACTCCATACACAGTTTTCAAATATCATCTCTTGATTAGAGTTATTAAAAACATTTTATTCATTCTCCAGTGAAGGTCACAGCTGTTTTTCTTCTGCAAAGAGAAAAGTGACTAGAAAGCTGCAGCACTGTGAAGGACACCATAACAGAGAACATTTTGTTTAAATACTTCACTGTCATCTTAATTTTTCACACAGAAATTGTTTACTCACTACCGAAGCAAATTTCTCATGCAACACATTTACCAAGTCTTACAAGGCGCTGAAAACATCTCAGTCTACAATGAAAACCAGAGAATAACTATCACACAGTTAATTACAACTTCTTACAGGAGAAGTACTTAAGGAAGCGTTAACATTATGTAATTGTGCTGTGAAATACAACTGTTAGGACTGGTCCTCTTCTGCCAAATTATTACTGGGACACATAATTGACTAAGACACCTTATATGTCATTGCAAGACTCTCTTGCATCAAAAAGTAACTAGACTACGCTCCAACTCCTCTGTAGCCATCTTGCCACTGAGCAGTATGGCAAACGCAGAGCTTCTTGGCGGGAGAGAAGGGTCTGACCTCAAGGGATCAATTTCTCAGCTTTCTGCAGCTTTTCTACACAAAACTTTCTAGTTAATAACACAGCTTAATGTGATTGCGAACGGCTGTAGATTTAATAGTACAACACTGGGGACACAAAACAGGAGAGTAATTCCTCTCCCCATCAAAAATCCTGGACAGAGGATTCATTGCAAGGATTTATGCCTTTTAGAAAGGCAAGCTATTAAAAATGCCCAAAGAAACATCGATTCTTAATCTAAACTAACTGAAAGTGACTTCATGTATGCATTATATTTATGCTTAACTTTCTTTTCAAAGATGAACAAGTACTATTCCTGGGTGAACTTACCACTCAGGACAAAAAAGCATACACATACTGATTATAATCAAAGCCAATATATTTCAGAATGACTAAAAACATACCAGTTATAGTAATGGAATCCTGCCCAATAGCAGGCTCCTGAAACTCTGCCTGTGTATCGAGCAAGGAGGATTTGATGTACGTAGCTAAAGTTTCCACAGGACTCCCACCAGCGGCCATCAGGGGATTATACTGGTTGTCAACAGGTGAACTTCCACTGCTTTTCAGTTCATCAAACCTTTTTGCACACTGTCACAAGATTAAATGATAGGACAATGAAGTGGTAGCTTTCAGTACATTTTTAGTAACTATCATTTGAGATGGATATTGTATTTCACACCTTGTGCAGGTGAACAGTTACCAATATTAAACTTACAAAGCTTCCCATTTAGTCAGTGGTATCAAGAAAGTCCATAAACATACAGTAAAATACGTAAGATTTACCATAATTAAATACCCTAACAGAAAGAGAAAAAATAACACAGAACCTGTTTCAACCTTAATTACTTTAAACCCTGTGATTTTAAGCCCAATCTTCAGACGGGAAAGTAATGAGGAGAGTTTAAATTCTCATTTTGTAACTAGTTCTTTTACCATAAACATCATCAAATATTATTAAAAGTAGCTATAGTAATTGGTTCATAATTATTACTCTTTAACTTGATGACTTCCATTCTGATTTGGACAAAAGGAACTGGTGATTTCCCCTGCAGTTCCATTAACTTTCCATTCCTTGTTTTGATGAACTAGAAAGTCTTTCCATTTTGTAAACTTGTATTAATACAATGACAATTATGGGTTTGGTTCAGCAGAATCCTACACACAGGTAATTTACACATAGAAGTAAATCTACTTAATTCTACAGGTGAACCCCCTCTGACACAGCTCACCAGGTTCCATTCAAGCAGCTGTTCTTATTTATTTTGGATTGAGCTAACTGACATTGCTGCATGCCACCTGCCCCTTTGGGAGAGGTGCACACAGTGGCATCCTTCTGATATTAATGTAGTGTCTCAAATTTGTAAGAATGCCAGCCTACTGTATACAACAGATACATAAAAGCAAATGTATGCATTTACTTAATGGCCTTAAACAGGGACTCCACATATTTGAGACACTTTGTTCTTTTAAAACAGAGGAACCAGACACATACTAATCAATCATATTATCTTAATTAGTATGAGGAGAGAGCTCACCGATACTTTTGTAATTCTTTTATTTGCTTAATGTGCACGGTACCACCTGCAAATTTAAAGGTAAACAGTAAAGACCCCCTCAAGTGCCTTGCCAAGCACTTGAATGGCAGTAACATTTCACAGAAGCTTCTGCTCCCAGTCATTCACTTTTAATGTTCTAAATACAAGGTTACAGTGAGGCCCAATAGCAATGCTATAACATGAGCTGACACATCTGATTAAGTTTGCAAGAACATAAAGACAATTGGCTTGGGCTTTTCCAGCTTTGCTGGAATCACAAGAGCAAAAGACATTTTCCTCTTTTAGCTTACTTCCCCTCAGCATTTCACCAGGAAATTGAGCAATTCAGAAAAATCCACATCTTGTATGACCAAGCAGAAGGCAACTGCACTCTTAACTACCTAATGGAGATCTGTAACTCAGAATTGTAATGGCAAGCATAGAAAGTTAGCAGGTTTGCTAGTAAGTATACTACAATCTACATGAGGTTAAGTGGGTACTGCCATCCTTTCCATGACAATCTTAGGTATGCAATCTGAAATACATTAGCACTACTTTTTTTTTTTATACTCCACTTTTAAATTTTTATTTTCCAGTAATTTTTGTTCTTATTGTATATCAGTTCTAATGAAATAAAATGCATAATGTATTTCTTAATTTCAACGTTCAGGTTTTGCAGCAATAATTTTTTTTTCCCCCGATCTACTGCTCATTTAACATTTTTGATTCTTTCAGTATAAATTACTTCAGAAAAAAAAAATCCCTTCACTTCAATTTCCCTCCTTCCCTCAAATATGTTTTGCTCTTCAAGAAGTCCTGCTTAACGTATATGCATTCTTTTATCAGTAAAATCACCTCTTTGGATGTATATCCTGGAACTAGCCTTGCCACACTGTCCCAGTTGATAGGCTGAGGAACACCAATTAGGGAATACAGGATCATATCCAAAACCATTTGATTGTTGTCATACGGAAAGTTATTGTTTTCTGAAAATCCACGACTCATCTCTGGCTACTTAAGCCTAGAAAAGAAAATGTTATTAGGAAGTCTCACTGTATGGTTTGCTAAAGCTTGATCTACGTTAACTGCAGTGCTCCATAAATTACTATGGGAAATGTTTACCACAGCATTACAGTCAAGTACTAATGTTTTATTTAACAAATAAAATATACATTTGCATCTGCATCCTCAAAACCCTGAGGGGAGAAGCACATGCACAGAACACACCAACATCACCTCAACAGCAGCCGGCACTGCCCGCCATTACCCTGAGTTTGTTTCCAGAAGGGATTCACACCACTGATGCCTCCAATGCAAAAAAAGGCCTCCCACAGTCACAGAATAAACAGCCTAAGCTACAGAGGGACATTTTAAATTAAATTTACTTACATTCAAATACACTTGTCTGTTGCCCCGAACTTTCTACTGCTCAACTTCTATCTCCTCTTGCTCTATTTGTTTTGCACACCTGACTTCCACTCTGTAGAAGCCAAGCCAGGGCACCCAGCTAAGGGCAAACGACAATACTTTGGAGCCAGGAAACACACCACCTGGCTGTCTTTCAGCTCTCATCCTGAAGACCTGACTTTTGAGTTTTCCTAAGGCACTTGTAACTCCTGATTAGCTGGGATTATCAGGGCCAAGAAACCCTGCTCCTTCAGCTTCAAGTCGAACACAGAACAAAGCATAAGGACAGCAGTGAACACTTCAAAAATGCAGCTCTCATTTGAAAAAAAGTGTTACATATAGGGTGGTTGGGGTTTTTTTTCCCCCAAAATGAATTTTACGTATAGCATCAGGGAACACAGTAGAAGTGCAAAGTACTGTTTTAGCATAAGCTTGGAGAAAACTGCAGGCATTAATCAAGACTTTCATATTCAAGTAATGCACAGCCAAAGCACTTAGTAAGTACTCATATCTGGAAAGCACTTTGGATCTTTTCCAAAGTACCTTAAACAGATCACATAAATAACACAACTTAAGAGTCACATACAGAATTTTGACTTATAAAGCAAGGATTATAGAGAATTTCAGGAAAAAATACTCAGATCACAGCAGATTTAACCGATCACTTGTTACTAAAAGTATATTACACGTAGATGTTTCTTTCGCATCACCCTCTTTCCACACTGCTAAAAGAAACAATGCTTAAAATACACAGAATAGCACTGATTTTGGTTTTTACCCTAGAAGCCAGTCCAGCATTTTTTAGTTTGTTTTATTAGTAGAAACAGAAATTACAAGAGCTGGTAACTGTAAGCTTTCATCCACTCAAAAGAGCATCTGAATGAAACCATCAGTAAGAAAAAAACCCCAGAACCCACAAAGATAATTCTTAGGTTTCATATATTCAAGAAATTAAAAAAGACAAAAAATGAGGGGGGAAAAAAAAGCCACAAACACAATACAGAAGACAAGTCCAATCAGAAAAATCATAGCATTTTAACATTTCTGTCTAAATGAAATCTATTGCAAAGTGTGCCAAATAACCAGTTTTAAAGGACAAAGATCCTTCACAAACAACATAAGCCCAAATTTTCCAACTAAGACAGATGTCACTAAAGGTAAAGGTAGATCAGTCCCTTCAGTCACCAAGTCTTTAGCTCTCATCCTGACAGTACTATCAAGTGGTGTCACTGTGGTATTTCTATGGTGAAGACTTCATGCTGTCAGTGCACAGACAGATGTCAGTATCAATTATATTTAAGCCACTGCATTTCTACTGTATCTGCTGTTATGAAAAGAAATAACCAGGCCAGAACAGGTCAGCACTAGTGGCAAGCCTGAGTGGTTATACAATATGAAGCCAACTTCTTGTGCCACCTCGTATGCGTGTAGCGGCTGGTTGAATGAGGTAAGTAAATGATGGAGTATTAAAATCCTCTGGTCTTGAGCAATAAAATATGCTTAATGAAAGTAAAATTGCTAGCAATGTCAATATTGCATAAATCACCGTTTTAAGGACTAGTTCTATGATACAATTATCCTAGGTAATCAAAGAAAGAAAGAAAGAAAGGAATCAAAGAAACAAAGAAAGAACAAACTTGTTTTGCAATAGTTAGGAGCCTATAATTTAAAGGAAAAAATACAGTCTATTTTGACTGCTTTGCTGATAACAAGTTTATGCACACATCAGCACTGTGGAACGTGAAGCAACCTGACCATAAAGGGATGACAGGTACTCTAAAACGTAATAACATGTTCAGAGGGGATGAAGCCTTCTCTCTCAAATATTTTTTTATTAAGATACAGTTTTAGATATGCTTATTAGTGCAAAGATAAATGAAGGTGCATACTTAATTACAAGCAGACAGAAGTTAAGCCTTTTTATTTCTATTCTGGAAAGAGCATGGGACTCCTCTTTGTAGCTTTAAACATGATACTTAACATATGCCTTTTTGTCCTTTAGGAAATCCTCTCAGAAGTATAGTTAAAGACACACACAAGAGAGAAAACTCTCCATAAGAAGGGCAACATAAAGCCTGTAATAAATCACATAGTTAAGAAAGAAGGCAACTTCTACAGATTCTCTCCAGTTTGTTACTGCAAGTAAAGCTCAAGTTAACCCTTTCCTCAACAATGGAAACTGGAGGAAAAAAGTTTCAGAATTGTTTAATTCTGACCAACTCATTTGATATGTCCAACATAGAAAGATATGTGACAATAGGAATTTATATTAACAACTAGAATTCTAAATTACGTAGTGCAAAAGATTCCCAAATTTCATAAAACTGATACGGTTTAAGCAAAGTGTTAATTCATTATGCAGGGAATTGGTTTACACTATGGAAAGGCACCGCCTCATTTGAGACTGATCTTTTCATTTAAGGTAAAGGATCAATCTAAAAATGAAGAATTATTATCCCCTTGGACGTGTGTAACTGCAGGAAGGTAAAGGTGGTGCGGTGGGCGTGAGGTTTCATGCAGAACCGTTAAATGCAATAAAGTGACGGTGCAGATTGGGGGTGGTTGGGGTGGGAGTAACAGCAACTTTAACTGCAGTTTGTCCGCATATTTGTAAAAATAAAAATTAAAACGAGATATTTAAATTAAAAAATAAAAACGGATCCCAGTTTTGGGGGCAAGATCCTACAAGTGCAATCAGCCTCCTCATGAAATACCGCCCGGGTGGGGCCCACCCTCAGCAGCAGCAGCTGGGACCTCCGCCCGCCGCCCCGACCCCCTCCGGCGGAGGGGCCCCCCGCAGCTGCCGAGCACCCCTCCCCGCTCCGAGGGGCTGCAGCGCGGGAGGGAAACCCGCGGGAAGGCTCTCCCGCCTTCCCCCGGGGCAGGGCAGGGGTTACCTGGCGGGCTCCCAGGCGAGGGGTCGGCGGGCGTGGGGCAAAGCGGCGCGGCGGGACGGGCAACGGCTCCTTCTCGTAGCGCAACGGCCGCCGGGGCAGGCAGCGGGACCGGCGGCGCCGCGCCCCTGAGGAGATAAGCGCCGCGTCGGGCGGAGCGGAGCCCGGGCGCGGCCCGACGCGGCCGCTCTCGTGGAGGGCCTACGGCAGAGCCACCCCGGGGCTGCGCAGCGCGGCGGGACCCGCGGGCCGCCGCCGTCCCCGGCCGCCGAGCCCAAAGCGCGGAAGACGGGCGCCCTCACACGCCGCCGCCGCCCGGCCCCCACCCTCACGAGGAGGGGGAGCACGCGGGAGGGGAGCGCCGCCAGGGGGGCGGCGGCTGCCAATCGGCGCCGCGCGGGTGATGAGACCCCGCCCTCTCTCGCGGGAGACAGCCAATGGGACGGCCGGGGGGGGGAGGAATGCTGCCGCGCGGGCAGCGTGTTGCGGCTGCGGCGGCGGCGCCCCTGCCCACCCGGCGGCCCCGCCTTGTCGCAGTGCAGCGGCGGCGGCGGCAGCAGCGCCCCCTCCCGCCTCGCGCCCAGCGCCCGGTAGCCTAGCAACGCGCCGCCGCGGCCGGGGCGGGCTCTCCCGGCCTCCGCGTGACGCCCCCGTGACGCCAGACTGCGCCTCCGCGTCGTCACGAACCAGTGACGCAGCCTGGCCCGCGCCCGCCGGTCAGACTACTGTTAACATGGCGCGCGCGGCGTCACGCCTCGCACGCCAGGCGAACAAATGATGTGATGCCAAACCCTCCCTAGCTCAGTGCAACGTCGCACCGGCCCAGCCCCTCGGCTACCCCCATCCCCATCCAGGCCAGCGCAGGCTTTTTGAGCAGTACCCCAGCTTCCCACTGGAATAACTCTGATACCATTTCTTCAATAAAAAAAAAAAAAATTCAGAATCGTGATATGTCCCCACGTGCAAAAACATTTACATGAAGGAAAAATGCACAGTCCTAGCCTGTAAGAGCTTCATTTACCACCTGTCAAAATAATGCATCAGGTACAAGAATTAACCTCACACAAAGAGCACAGCAAATTAATTAACCAAGGATAGTTATTAAAACACTCTATTTGTACCCACACAAAGGCTGAGCAAAGATCAGCACCTTAATTTAAGCTTTTCCCAGGTTTTGAGCTGATTAAATATTTGATACACTTGAAGTAGAAAAGCAGTAACAGAACATCTAACTTAGACCTAATGACACAGAACGACCCAGCCACTGGGAGCAGTTCACAGCTCCTCTCAAACAGGAGAGGTTACTCTATGAACACTCAAGACAGTCCCAATCCTGCTATTTCATCCATTGTTGGTTTGTTCCCTACAGCATGTTTCATACTGCATCGTATCTTCCCAAACATTTTAAAATTACTTCCCTCGGGAAGCCATCCGTGCCTGCTAAGGGTCAGCCCAGATCCCCTTTTCCTGTGTGCAACGTGTAATAATACTCCCCCATTTTCCTGCCGCTGTCCAAAACCCACTGTATCATGTGATGCAACTTCTGTTCCTCTTCGGTATTTTGTCAAGAATCACCGAGAGAATCGTGGCCACACAGTTATTAACTGTTTTCTTCAAAAAAAACCCACCCTAAACTCTAGACTAGTACATTAAGCATACAGAAAACAAGAAAAGCAAAGAACAGTTCAGAAAGAAGGAGCAATCTAGAAGAGGAGTATATGAAATTTGAATTCTCAATACAGCATGAAAACTTCCTTTTGGGTTTCAGGTAGAGTCGAAAACACTCCCGACTTCATACCCTCCTGCAGCAATCCATAGAACAAGCTAATGCTGCAATATTGCTATATTACGACAACATTATTACACTATAAATGCAGGTTTGATAGTATGTCAGAGAACTGGCAACACAGTTTTCAAATTAACCTGTGCTGTTAGGCAGAAGTTCAGCCCTTCCCTTTTTTTAAATAGGGGGAAAAATTACCAGTATCAGTATTTCAGAAAAACCCTCAGTATCTGCAATTTTACTCATTTGATAGTCTAGAGTTTATTCAGTTACCAACAATTCAAAGGTAGTTGAATTAGCTCTTTGCATTTAAAGCATTTTCATTTCTAAAACCAAAAAAACCTGTAAAGATCCCCTTTGACAGCATAAATAAACTATGTCATTTGCTCAAGTCTTATAGTTTCATGACTACTGTGAAATTGAGGGAACTGTAGTATCTCAAAGCAGCATTAAAACCTGTAGATAAGAAAGATCCAGGAGTGCCTCGCATTGACATCATGCCTATGTTACGAGTTAAACCGGTTATACGGGTATATTCATTTCAAGGAGAGATTATTCAGCTGCTTAAAGGCAGTGTTCTGTATGCCCACAGAATCCCAGAGACAGATTTATTGTCCCAAACCTGCTTCAAATCAGTCTGCAGAAGAACCGGTCCCAGGACAAAAGGGGGGGGGGGGGGGAACGGGACAGAACACGTGTATTACTACCTGTCATTACAGTCCAAAAACATTGGCCAATCCCAACACATGGCCACACCTGCATGGATAAAAAAAACTGGAAGGGGTTACCTAAAAACATATGCTTCCCTGTTATCTATGTTTTGCGAAGTAAGTACAGTTCCGCTACTACTGTGAGCAAGAGTATTTCTACAATGGTGCGTCAAGAAAAATCACTGTGTTTGTTTCTGAGTTTGTATCTCTTACAGAAAATTTTCATTGCAAGCAGATCAGATTTATAAGAAACTGTTTTCTTTGTATTTACCTCACTAGCATAGTTCACCACGATCGGCAAGTAAGGCAAAGCAATCTTACTGCCTCAGATGCAGTCTAGTTCCACAGAAGGAAGAGTTTTTGAACCTGTGCAAAAGAAGCGGACAATTTTAATAAGTTCTACTAGACAAAGAGAGTATTTTAAATTTATTATTCAGAAACCTGAACAAAGCTTTGAATGTGTGCATGTTCATGTACTGCTAGCACCCAGAGAACCAGTCAAAACTGGCATCTGTCATTAGTTTAGATAGTATTCAAGCACAAAATGGTCAGTATACTAAACAGTATCAGTAAGATTAAAGCAAGATTAAATTAAAGCCTTACATAAACAAATGTCGTAAGTCTGTTACAGGCTTCTATGTCTGCTACAGGTATATAAGTAGTTCCAAAGAATAACATAAAGGTAACTTAGTATGTACAGATCTTAAAACAAGAGTTAATTGCCCAATGCGTAAGCTTAGCAGTATTTCAACAGCATCTCTTTTCTGATCTCGTCTTCTACATACTCCTGTTGCAGCCACACCTGCTCCTTTTAGTCTTCTCACCTTTCTAAAGTTGTGCAAGTCTTGAGCAGCCTCTCAACCAGCCTCTCTTTTTCAATCAGCTTTCATTTAGATGTTTTTTTCTGTAGCCTGACATATGGGCAGAAACACAGACAATAAAATTGTAGGACTCAGATTTTTTTTTTTTTCCTGATGCCAGTTCGTGCATTAAAAAAAAACAACAAACTTTAAAGCACAGTATATATTTTACTTCAATGAATTTTAATACCCTTCTGCAATCAGTACAATTAATTGTGAGTTAAATGACTTCTTCCTCGGAGCCTTCTTTTCCCATTAAGGTAATCACAAGATTGAAAGGATCAAAATTCTTGTCAAGATTTAGCAGATACAGTTAGCAATTGGCAGGCTAAGTGAAACTATTATAAGGACAAGTCAGATTATTAATAACCTATCTTCCTACAAAAAGAATCGTTTCAAAATAGTATGACCTGCAAGTGAAATTAAACTCAAATTAGTAAGATTTAAGGATTCCAAACAAACATCATAGTGCTACTATCTTCCCAAATTGTTCTGAGCAGGAAAACAGAAGTCTACTTGAGTAGATACTCTACAAAAAGTTTGGGGTTTATTCATTCATTTATTTAAAAGACCCCTCCTCTGATTGAAATCTTTTATTGATACAAGAAGGCTGACAGTCCATTAATTAAATCTCACAACAGTAAATTGCCTCCATGAATACAAACTGTAAGCAGAACTGTACACTTGATACCCCCCCTATTTTTCCCCTCTATGCATTTTATATTTCAGGATTGTTTGCTATTTTTATTTCAGCAACAGATGTCTTTTCCAAATATAGATAATTTTCTTCAATGCCCTGGTACACAGGGAAACGTCTCAGGAACGTGTTCTGTCTTAAACCTAGTTTCAAGTTTCTCATTTGCCCTTTAACTACTCTTTCCCTCTCCTCTGCACCTGAAGATCTAACAAACTAGTAGAAATTATTCTTTGCACCATCTCCCAATACCTGAGTACAACCAGTTGAATTCTTGCTCTAATTATCAACAACAGGCATTCAGAGATTACTTTAAAATCAAAGGTTCCAGCATAATATCCGCCTTTTTCAGCCACTCTGCCTCAGTAAAACTGTGCTCACTTCAATTTTTTCTTGTCAGAGTATTTTTGTGGTGAATAGAATTTGAAGAACTCAAGGCCAGCAAATGCGATTAAAGCATAAATACTGAAAGCTTTGCTAACACATAATGGGCGTTGAAGATCTCTGTAGAAAGAGTCAAACTGAGACTACTGGATAAATTAACCAAAGGCACGTGCCCTACTTTTACTAATACTTTTGAGTACCTTGAAAATAAAAAAGGAAAGCTATTTTAATGATAAAGACAAGCTTTAGTTATTTTATCCATTGCTCTAACCTTCATAAGCTCAACATATTATACATATATGCTACAAGGAAAAAAGTTTTAATTATCTTTGCTTCATTAAAAAAAGAAAACCAAAAAAGTATTTCAATAGAGAATTCTCAAACATCAATATGAAGAAAATACTAAACACTTGGAACAGTCTTAATGTTTTTATGGCTTTTGATAAACCAGAGCCCTCAAATTTTGTGAGCAGATGCAAAATTTACCACCTGAAAGGCAGCATAAAGAGTTAACTCCAAGACTGTACCTGAGACAATTCAGTGAGAAATGTTACTTTTTCTTTGCCACTCAAATTATGTTAAACTTCCCCCAACCCAATGCTTTCCTACTGCACTAAAGGGTAGGATAGGTATTCTGACATTCATATAAAAACAATAAAGAACAGAAGTAAGTTGAGATGCAGATGGTAGTTGATAGACTATTGATAGGCAGTTAACAGGCTACAACACAAAATGGCTAGGAGTGATACAAAGTTAATTTAACTACAGAGGGAATAACAGTAAGTGCGCTGGAAAGTGCCTGACTGCAGGATACCGTTTATTCTGATGTTCTTTTAATAAACAAAAGAGAACTGGTTAGAACTACTGCTGAAACCTCACTGCTCTTCCTTTGTAAAGTGTATTTCTCTGCTCTTTCTCACAAGTCCCTTTTTTGTAACGGCCAAGGTCTTTATGACAGAAGCCCTACTCCTTACGAAAAGCAAGCCACTTAGAACTTCTAATGATTCAATTGTGTCACCTAAATCTCTTGCAACTCTCTCTCCTTTCAGGGGGTAACTATTTTATGGTCCTCAGCATCCAGTTTTGGAGGACATCTTACAGAAATCTATCTTCCCTTTGCACATCTATTGAAGAGGCCACTTGTCAAGCCAACATTCCAAGGAAGACTGAATGTTGATCTCCAGATTTCACCAACAGTGCGTCTCTAACAAATATAGGCCAGCAGTCCCCATTTTTTTTGTTTGTTTCCTTTGTTATAAATGCCTCAGTTCTCCTCATCTCAAGATCTCAGAGTTACTGCCAGGTGGTTGGGTAGAATCACTAATGTACAGCCTTAGGTGAGTCAAAAATAAATACTACAAATTTAAGCAATCATTTCTCCATCCCTTCACCAGTCAATAGCAGCAATAACTGGTACAACACCAATCAGTGTTCCACTACAATACAGATATTCAACAAACCTTAAGTTTTATCAATAAAGCACAGTTCAGTTGCTTTGTTGATGAAAGTGCCTTAGAGTTCCTGTTTCTCTCCACTAACCACAGTGGAGTCAGATGCAACAGGAACTTTACTACTTCCAGCAAAAACAGAATCAAAACCAGCTTCCTGCTCCTCTAAAGTCACAGCAGCAGCGGATCCTCTAACAGATGTGTTGGTAAAGGCTGGCCGTTGCTTTGTAATCCTTTCCAGGTCCACCGCTTTCCTACCTCTTCTTTTGCCCAGGATTTTGATGTAATTAGCTGGCACAAGTCCTGTTGTTTGGCCATCATAACTAGCCAAAAGCCAACCACGGATCTTGGGTTGTTGTTCTGAAGAAGAGAACACAAACGCGTTAAGACACAAAACCGTTCAAAATATATTGCAGTTGAGGCACAAATACACCAAAAAGTAGATGACAAAACAGCACGTCATGCAGAGAAAACAACTCTGTGATAAAAGGCAAAGACAGATTACTTCACAAGAGAAATGACTAAGATCTGCACCAGTGAGGTGAGCTGAAAAGTATTGTGAAGTGCAAGTTGTTTTGAAATCCATGACACCACCATACTGCAAATGCCTAGGGATCTTCACAGTGTGAGGAAAAGGTAACCACAAGGGTAACCACAAAGCACATCCTAAGTAAGTTCAGGCTGTGTCCTCTCTTAGGGAAATTGAACAAAACTACTCAATAAGTTCTATTACAATGCAAGTAACTTACAGGGGAAAAAAAAAAAATCACTGTGGATGAGGAGTTTGGTCATATAAGGTGGGGAGGGGTTTTGTTTTCATTTTCAGACTAACAACATGGCTTACTTCACATGTGATTAGAAAATAAATGCAAAATTAAAAGTTTACCTTTGGGTGCTAATTTTAGCATGTCACCAGCACGGAAAGAAATTTCTTCTTCTGAGAGAGCATTGAAGTCATATTCTGCTCTTCCAACTACATGATCATCTTCACCACTTGCCCAGTTACTAGAAACTGTTTCCAAAAAGAAATTAAAAGGTTACTTGCTCTGAATTATAAAGTGTTGCAATTTTTTTAAAGGGAAAATGAAGAAAGCACCTTAAACTTCCTTGCTAAAATTTTTCCAAAGAGAACTGGCAGATGTAACAAACAAAGCATGATTTGCTGAGTCAATCCAACCAACGCACATGCCCTACCCTGTCTCCAACTGCCACATCTAATAGAAAGGAATCAGGATTTTGGAATCACACAAAGCTTACCATGAAACTGCATCCTAGATCAATAACAGGCTACTTAAACAGGCTGTTACTCGTATCACATGCCCAAAATTCAGTATTGTACCCCAGTACCTATTAACTTCCTTTACTGTAGTGTAAGATTAATTGCTACACTTGTGATAACAAAATGAACAATATATGCTGCATTTCTCTCATGCTGCAGATCATCTTTACCTGTTTCTTCATCACTGTATGTAGAAAGCAGTTTCCAAATCAGATAGGGGCCTCCCATTATAACAGCAAAGAACAAGAAAATAGGCCAGGATTTTGCAGAGTTAGCCGCCTTGTCTTCAAGGCCAACACGAGCTACTGTCCCCTCACTTTCAGCCCACAAATCCTCATTCTCAGAGCTCTTCCGCAGACCGAGTAACCGTTGTAGACGTTGGTAGAGGTATCTTATAGTTCTCACTAAAGCGAAAGCTGAAAACACCTTTGTGAAGTGTACTTTGAGGCGGGAGAAGTGATTGGCTACATCCAACACAGCTCTGAAACTGTTGTACACAGCTGAAAAGGTAGCATCCATCATCATGCTGACCGAGGCAAACGCATGCACAATACTTTCAATGGACTGAAATGCGCCTCTGCTGCTCTCTTCAGCCTGCTGAACAAACCTGCTGGGAGGAATATCATCTGCACGAAAGCGGTTATAACCCAAACCACCATAGCCATAACTGTAAGGACTATAGCTTCCATAAAAAGAGGTTCCATATGAACCATAGCCTGGAGAAAAAGAACTACTATAAGCTGGCCTGAAAGCGCTCAGACTACTGCTTCCCGTTTGCTGTGACGGTCTTGGCAAAATAGGTGGAGGTATTCGTGCAACTGTGGGTTGTCCAGGCCTGGTCAGCAGGTTGTCACCCAAGTCAGCAGACCTAAACAAATTCAGACAAGCAAGATCAGTACTCAAAATAATTTTCTATTTTCGTTTCCCCAGAGTTCTTGGGTAACTATATTTCAGTAGTGCTAGGATAGGGAACCTGCTAGCCAAACACTCAGTACATTACACAACGTTTGTGGGAAGTAAAAATTCCAGGCAGGAAATACGGGGGGGTTGGGGGGGTGGGGAGGGGCGCGGGGAGCACATAATGAGACATTCAGTGTAAATATGGAACCGCAGAATACCTGAAACGTACACATGGAAAAATTATTAGTCTCTTTATTGTATTGACTAAGGAAGCACGAAATGCTGCATCTAAATCCATCAAACCTGATGCTTTAACACCTAGGTCATTTTTCTATACACAAAAGCCTCTCATATGCGCGACCAAGAATATTTATGAACTTATCTATCTGAAAGATTTCCAATACTTGCTCTCAGCTCTTCTATACAATGAGCCAATGATAGAGCAAGAAGGAAGTTTGAAAGCTCCTTTGAATCCACCCTTACAGAAAAGGGTGGTGTGACCTAATTGAGAATCCAAGTAATTATACAACAACATATGCAAGGGCTTTGGGTCCCCAACTTCCTCCTCTACCCAAACTATCATGTAGCATGTCAAGGGATTGAATCTATTACTGTTAACTGTTGGCAGAAAGAGGTATTATGAGTCAATTACTTGTTTTTAACTTGGTAAACTTTTATTCCTTTGTATGCCCATAAGTTTAAGTAATTTTATCTATGCCCTTCATAAGGCTCTGCAAGTACTAGACTGGTATTTGAATCCTGTCAAGCAGCTGTCCAACTTTTACCATTCCATTAACAAGTTGATCACATATTATCACCCTGAAAGTCAAACATTTTGGTCATTTCCCATGTTCACTGCCTCATCACAAGACTTTCCACTTCTGTAGTCCATTAAATTCACAGGAAAAAAAAAAAAAGAAGAAAAGTCACGTTTGAGTTGCTAGGGAGCTGCTGCTTTCTGCACTGCTTTCAGTGTGAAGCATGCTTGCTATACTATTTCTGTATAAGGTAGGGAACAACTTCCTCTCAGCAAAACTTACAGGTTTCTACCGCAAAGAAGAATATTTATATTTTTACACTGTTTGTTTCTTCCATCATAGACTTTAACTCTCTTAGCAGTTAAAAATGGAAGCAAAAATAAGCTATGATGACAGAAAACAGAGGTACTGTAACTTATTAAGTCACGCTACAACCCCATCCCCAATAGTCAACTTAGGACATCTCATTTTAAAGCTGCTTTTTTAAAATGAGATGTCCTAAGCATTTTAAAATGAGCTTGATAATCCCACTATGAAGAACTAACATCAAATTTCTTGCACAGTAAGCTTTGGGTTGCAGTCAAAGCAGAAAAGTTTCTGTTGAATGTTTAGTCTTGGGATAACCTTTTGCCCAGTTTCAGCTCACTCTAATTGCAATCGCTAGCACCAAATGAAAAACAAGACTGATCTTCAGCGACCAAGCTCTCCTCGATTTCTGATTAAAAAGGAAGAAGTTTACAAACACTTTCTGTACAACATCCTTCTCTGTGAGCAGGTTGGATTTCTTGGAAAAGCTCAGATTCCCGGGTGAACACACCTGAGACAGACATACACAGGCATCTTGTCCAGTTCCTGGGGACAACATCACACTGCTGCTCCACTCCTACAGAGCCACGCATGCTTGCACACCTAGATAATCCCCAGGAACGGACACCTGCATTTCGGCAACGCATACAGCTTTACCTTCACCACATTAAACATGCAGCTTTCTACATACACAAGTAGGGCTCAGGAACAGTACCTTTCAGGAGCACCTCACTCCCCCTCCCCACTGAGCAGGGGGACCCACCAGAGACCACCTCCCCGCCTGGCACACAACCCCTCAACAAAACAGGACAAACGACCCCAAACCAGCAGATAACCCATCCCTCCCCGGGCCACCCAAACCGACAAACCCCCTCAAGCTCTGCTCAGCCACTAGCTCCCGGAGGCACTGCCCGGCTGGGCCCGACCTTTGAGCTCGCCTCAAGGGAGAAGGCCAAGGCCGGAGGCCCGAAGCGGGGAGGCGCAGCCGCCCTGAGGGGGCCAACACGCCACGCCGCCACAGGCAGGGGAGACCCGGGGGCCAGCGCACGCACTCACTGGAAAGCCGGCGGCACCGTGCCCGCCAACCGCCGGTTCTCCCAGGGTTTGGGAGGCGGCGGCTGCGACGCCATCTCCGTCTGGCTGCGGGTCCCGCTCGGCCCCTGGCCCGGCCCGGCCCGCCACGCGCCTCCGCCCGCCTGCTTGCCTGCCTGCCCACCGGCAGACTCGACGCGGGAGCGCCGAGCTATTCAACAGACACCGTTCGGGCAGGGCTTCCCGCCTCGCCGGCCAATAGATGCGCTCTGCCCAGACGTTACGCAAGCGCATGCCGGCTCCGCCGGCCGCCCGGGAAGCGCGCAGCGAGGTGATCGCTTCTCCCCGGGGACGGGGGCGGAGGGCGGAGCGGGCGGGGGGCGGTGGCAGCCCGGTGCCCACCTGCGGTTTCTCCGGCCTCCTGTGGTGGTGGTGGTGGTGGGGAGAGAGGGGCTCTGTGCTGAGCGTTCCCTGTTCCCTCCCCAGGTTTAGCCCGCGCGAGGCGCCTCGGTGTGGGGGGCTGCAGCGGTTCTAACGGTCGGGGCGCGCGCTCGTGGCGGGCCTGGGGGACTCTCCTTCCGGAGACCTGAGGTGTCCGGGCCGGGAGCGGGCGTGCTGAACTTCCTTTTGCGCGGCTGGGCCGGTCAGGGCCGGCTTCGTCGCCATCGCGACCCGCCTGTTGTGGCTTGTGCTTCGCCGCTCAGGGCCGTGGGAAAGGCGTTACGTCCCGCGTGGCAGCAAGGGAAGCGGCTTCGTGGAGGCCGGTGCCTGCCATCCCGGCTGGGCTTGCGGGCTGCTGGCGTTCAGCGCCGTGTAACTGGCGTTAAATCCGCCCGCGGAAGCGGAAGATTTCGTAAGGATCTTCTCGATGGCTTCCCCCCCCGCTAAATCTCTTGATTCAGACGATGGTAGCGTGAAATATTGTGGCAATATTGAATTCTCATGAAGCTGAATCGAGCTAACAATTACCTAAAAGTATGTTTGGGTTGGTGGGTTTTTTCTCCTTAAAAGCCGGTTTGAAGTTTCCTAGATAGTCCTTGGGTTTTACATCTTACTGTAAAGAATCCAAATCCAGGAGAAACTAAATTAGTTGAATTAGTAACTTTTCCCATGCCGTGAGGGTTTTCTGTGGCTGAGATGTTTCTGTGCAAGGTACTCCTGAGTAGGATTAGGACCTTAGAGGTGTAACAGATTGTGGCTGGTATGGAGAGCGCCAATATATCCTGCCTCTACACCATGTCTTGCAATACAAGAACTAGCAGGTTATCAAATGTTGCTTGCAGGAGCTAAGTCCAAAGCAAAATCAGGTGGTTCATCTGTCAGTAGGTAGTATGGAATTCCTTGCCTAAGGATGTAGAAGCAAAAGAATTTCAGAGGGAGACTGGAGAACGGTTGGGGGTAAAGATCTGTCAAGCTTTACCAACAGTCAAACAACACTAGGTCAAAGAAATCCCCCAAACCAGAAATAACTGGAGGCAGAGAGCACTTGGCAGAGGTGTATGTCCTGTACACACATATCTTCCTGTGGCATGTTTATCCCTGCTTTGGGTGACTGTAGACTAATGGAACCCTTGGTCTGAACAATCGTGGTTATTTTTATGTACCTCCTAAAGTTTCCTAGTTATCCAGTAAGGGTGAGCACCTCACTGGGAATCTCTCTTTTTTCCTTTTTTTTTTTTTTTCCTAATGCTGAGAGTTCTATCCCATTGTTAAATTTAGGCCAAAGAAATTAAGACTAATTTCTAAAGTTCTTGGCAGAGAGAGTGACAGGAAAACAAATTAGCCACAATCTTTTAGGAAAAAAAGCATTATGAGATCTCTCAGGAAAAAACAGTAGTCCTATATTTGAGATGGGAAATAAGAAATCCCCAAAAATTGAAGGGACTAATGGATAGAAAAGACTTCCTTTTGCCTTTAGGGCTTTGTATGACAAAAGGAGATGGCATCTGGTGTTTGGTGGTTGTTTTTTTTTCCCTGTGATTTCAGCAGATGATTCTTCAGTGTCTACAATTTTAGAAGGAATTTCCATTTTACATTTGGCTTAACATGTCTTAGCTCCACCTGCTTTCTCCATTCAGTAAAGAATAACGTGTTACATAATGCACTTTATCAAAGATAAAACGGGGCAAAAGCTCAGCATACTGTGTCAGAACTCTTGACTCAGATTTTTCTAGGATGTACAGAAGCTTTTTCCTGAATCAGTGGTCTTTTTGAGTTGGTCTTCCAATTCTGTTGTGCCTTCAATTTAAAGACAAACGTGTATTCTAAACTTTCTCCAGAGGACAAAAAAAAAAAAAAATCCAGTGATTCTAAATAATGGTGCAGTTAAGTGAGTCCTTTTATTGTTGAATTGCTGAATTTTGTTTATTCTAAGCTTCTTTTCTTTTTTTGATTTTACAATTATCCAGGATGTCTTTGCTAACAGAAAAGGACAGACCAGTTGTTCAGCTGTTACTGAACACTGGCACTTGCCCACGGTGTATTTTGAGGTTCTGCTGCGTGGGATCACAGACGCCTTACAGACATCCATACAAGGTTTGTTCTTTGTATTCCTATTTAGAATGTGTGAACATAGATAGGCATGCAGTGTTCTTTGCACTACCTTGGAGGAGAACAATGGTGTACTCTTTGCCTGAGAGGAAAACGCTTTGCAAAATGAGTTGTAAAAAATGACTGCTGCTACACTGTGCAATTTTGAGAAATTACAAGAATTGTAGAATATAACAACTGTGGATTAAATGTTAAGTTTGACTGTGAAAGTTGCTATGTATTCCCTGAAAACACCAGAAAAAAGGGCATGTTAGCTTCTGCACAGCGTGGTTTTATCACTTTCGAAGCAGAGCAGCTATGACTGTTCCCTCTGTTCTTTTTCTTTTAATATAGTAAGTAGTAAAGGGGCTGTGGGCAGTGCAGCTGATGCAGAGGAGGAACTATCTATGCTCCAAACTTTTTTGCCTTGTACTTACTTCTTCTTTCAGCAGAATTGGTAGGGGGATGTAACTGAAGAATGGCGGAGCACAGGTTAAGGAAAAATCTTCCTTTTTCAGTCAAACGTAGTGTTATTAGGCATCCTTTTTATCTGACCTTAGTGCTGAAATTCAGCGTTCTTCAAGTTTTTCCCAGCTGTGCACGATCGTTCTTGCCTTTGTTCTTGTATTAGATATTCCTCTACTTGGTTTTGGCTATGTGCTCCTCCTCCATATTGATTCTCTGAGACCTCTCTCGTCGTGTAGGCCAAACAAACATCTCCATTCACCTCATCCCTTGTCTTTGTGCTTGCATCCTCTGGTGTCTGTCCTGATTGTTTCACCTTTGTTCAAGTTTAGACTCTCCAGAATTCATCTTTCACATCTTTCTTCCTTATGGTTTTCCATTTTCTATCAATCATTTGAGACATGTTCATTCTGTATGCCATTTTTTATTCATTTGCATCTCTATGTAGTTTTCCTCTGAGTTGCAACAACACAGTGACTGCTGTCTTTGTTACTGAAGACCTTTTAATAAATCTTTCTTTCTGAACTATGTCTTGCCTCTATCTCTTATCCTTCCTAAAATTCAGACACATGCAGGTAATTGTTCTCTCTCGTCACCAGCACATCCTTTAATTTTTGTAGGCTTCTCTCTTTATATGAAGTTCTTCCTCTGTGTATTTAATTTCATGCTCACCTGTATCTGCTTTCATTTTCTTCTCACACTGTAGTAGTTAACTCTCTTCCTAGTCATCTGGGCTAATGGAGTGGGAGGAATTAAATTCTAACATAATCTAAATGACAAAACAGCAATAAACACTTATTTTCATTGAATAGCATTGGGGCCAAAGATAAATGCATTTCTGCAAGTCGGGCCTGTAAAATGTTTCCACTCTTCTTGGATGATAAAGAAGTCTGTTCAGCAAAATTCAATTTCTCTGGATAATGTTTGAGACAAATACATCTTGGAGCTTTTTAATTGTGTAGATGTCTTTTGGTATAAATTCCAAGTTATTAATTACATACACTAAGGCTAAACTGGAGTAGTTAGTACTGCCTTTCAGAATTGTGTTTGTAAGTGCTTGTTACAGCATTGGAGAAGAGACGAAAAAAACAATAACAGTATAATTCCTCTGTTTGTGTTAGGATTTGATGAAGGATTTAAAAGAATTTCTGAAAAATGATCAAGAAAAAGAAGATACAGTTTGTTTTGACGTAGTTGATCCACCGTGTAAGAGAATCAGACTTGAACACACAGAAGGGCCTGATGATGTGAACCACAATGGAGCACTCCAGCAGGTTCTTTTGGTTAATGATGAAAATACTGCAATGGAGAACTCGGCTGTGAAGGTTTGCAACGTGTGTTTGGGAATTCTTCAGGAGTTCTGCGAGGTTGACTTCGTTAAGAAGGTAAGTAACCAGTACTTAATGTTTATGTGTACTCTTATTAGAGCTTGTTTATGCTGGGGCCCACGGTATAGAGCTGGTGATTAAAAACACCGTGCAGTTCAGCAACTGAGAGAAAGATCAGCGGAAAACAAACCGAAACATCTACCTGTTTTGAATATTTGAAATGTAGATGGCGCCAGTCAGCTACGCACGGCTCCTCGAGACCGTTTGCATTCCTCCTGTGCCGCTGCGAAAATAAAAGTTGTCGCTCTGACCGTATTTTACCCTGGCCTTGTCATAACATATCTTCACCCAAAAAAAAAAAAAAAATAGCAGTGCAGGTACAATGGAATTACTGCTAGGAGCATATTTTCTGAAGAAAAGGACTAGCCACATACATAGTTACATGAATTTCGGAGGTAACATGAGGTTCAGCTGCTTGGATTACAAGGAAAACCTCACTGTAAATGGTGACCTCTCTTCACTTTTCTTATGTGAAGGGAAAATGAGGAGGCATCAAGTACTGTGCTCTTGAGCGTAACTACATGTTCCTAATATAGCACGAGTCCGTCTTTACAATGTACTATTATTTAGAAAACCACAGAGGAAAAAAATGTTTTGGTCATACAAGAGATTGTAAATAACGGAGAAAATATGAGTTAGGAGAGAACATGGGCATGGATTAATATTGTGGATACCTGTTCCTGTCTTATCCTGGGTTCTTAAACATTTTTATTGTCACAGACTCCTATCAGTGCCATGAAGACAGACATTCTCAGTCAGCTGCTTTAGCCTTTGGTCATTGTGCTGTAATTCACTGCACTAAGATTTCAGTATACAGTTGATCTTAGCCTTAGAATAGCGACTTTGCTTGTTTCATAGCAATAAGTGTACAGTTTATTAGCAACTTTTTTAAACAGAACAAAAAAGCTTATATTTCAGTAAGTTGTTAGGGATTACTGTCGTTTGTATATTCGGCATCTGTCTGAACGTGTATCAACATGGATTTACAGTGATTACGCTAGAATAAAGAATACCCTTAAAGATTATCAACTCAGTTCCATTGCTGTAGTTTAATTTTAAATCCTTCTCTTACAGGTGTGCCAAAAGGTTAATTCTGCAGACTACCAGTTCACTAGTTTTGTATTTTCTGTGTCGCTACCCCCACAGCTATCTGTCAGGGAGGTAAGTGTTTACAGATATTTCTTCATAACTTAAATGCATGTTAAAGAAAGTAACTGTGGAATGTACAAGCCGGAGGTGGTTTGATTTTTAATTGACAGTTTAAAAAAAAAAAAAAAAGTCTGCTCTCCCTTTCCTTTTTGGTGAGTATTATTTTAATTAATAAAGTGCCTGAGTCACTTCAGCTTTCAGTAAGCCCAGGAGTTACTTTACATCTGAAAATCTAAAAGGAGTTTCTTTAAACCCTCGGTGTATTGTTCCCTTTGGTACAGATGCCAGCTCTGCTTTGTGGATCTTGGAGAAGGAACT
Organism: Phaethon aethereus; assembly: GCF_964289735.1. Lineage (NCBI taxonomy): Eukaryota > Metazoa > Chordata > Aves > Phaethontiformes > Phaethontidae > Phaethon > Phaethon aethereus. The sequence goes on from NC_138576.1 coordinate 126,047,856, forward strand.
GCACAGCTGGTGCCTTTCCTGAAATAAATGATAATTGGTAGTGCAGAATACAAATGAAGGAATTTGAAGATGAACTCTTTAACTATTCAGCATTTTAAATGATGTGAAAAATACACATTTTAATAGTCACCTGTCTTGGGCATTGTTGAAAGTCTAGACTTGTAAAACTACATTTTATAGCAGTTGTAAAACTACTGATTTTGATGGCAATTTTAATCAAACTTGAATTGTTTACATTCCAGTCATTCAATTACAGAGGATAATGATAATGTGTATAACCCTGGTAACTTTTTTAAAAAAAAAAACCTGAGGGAGAAAACTAAGCATAATATAACTTGATCAATAAAGCGACAACTTTTGCTTAGTTGTGAGATGTTTTATGACGTTCCCCTGCTTTCTGGTGTAACGTGATGCCAGGGCAACATGTAAACCTTTACGATAGACACCTGCTGTGGTAAGATGTAGTAGAAGCTTCAGTGAACACGGCAGAAAGAAGTGCAGCTCTTCTTGGATTTATATGTAAACTTGTGGTGAGGTCTGTTCTCACCCCACACAGTTTGATTTGTTAAACAATCTACTGTACTTTTTGAGTTGATTTGTATTGTTAGTTCTGGCATCTCAGGCAAATGCCAGTGTAATAGCTGTGTTGTGCTAACGTATATTCTACTTCAGTCATCTTGAACATAAGATTCTCTACTTCCCATGTGAAATTAAGCATAGTCGGTGTGTTTGCTTCAGCTGCCATTGTGTCTGGTAAAATGATTCCAGAACAAATTGCTTTGCGCTTTCTGGCTGGATGAACTGCCCTTATTCCCATTTGATTTAATGGTCATACAAAACATGAAGTATGTCCAAAAAGCGCTTTCAGGCTACAGGTGTATATGGATGCATGCGTGTGTGCCTGTGATGCTCTGTAACACTCCAAATATAGGTCAAACTTACTCCAACTTAGGACGTATGTAAGCTTGGGTGTTTAAAAAAAGAGAAGCCTTATTATTTTTAGGGTACTGTTGATCAGGTCTTTTCTGTTTCCAGTCTACCTTTGGTAGTCATTACTGAGACCTCCCTTACTCCATTCATTACAGCCTCAATGAGCAAAAAACAAAGTGATGCACAGAACCTTTTGGCTAGAGTCCCAACTGCAATTCCCGTGTTATCAAGTTTTAATACATTTCCATTATGCATCTTTAGCTTGACAGCTATAGTTTATCTAGCTTAAAAATAACATCTTCCCCACCCCCATAGCATAGCTATATAACGACGAAGGCGAGGAAAGAAAAATTTGATGCTATTCTTCCTCACCCTCTTTGTGAGTCTTTGCCAGAATGCCTCGGTAGAGGGTGTTATTGCATTGCGGTTCTGGCTCAGTGATGTTCTCACGCTAATCTGAACAAGCAGGGCAAGTGTTTCTGTCTGCTTTTAAGGCAGCCTTGTCTGTAAGTGGGAGCAAAAAATGATAGTTTGCTTCAGAGAGTTCCTCTTACTGATTGAAATGTTGATGATGCACTGAGACTGTGTGGACTGGGAGAACTGACTTGGCAAATGCAGTTGGTAAACCTAGATTTATTACTTTATAATAACTTTGTCTTCTGAGTGCAATGAATTATTAGTTTGATAACAGGGATGAGATGTAATTTTTAACCTGTCCATCTGCTTTATTCAAGGCATCTTGTCCTTATGTTCAAGCAAACAAACAATGCTACAGTGCTTGGTACAGCCAAGGGAATAGAAGTTGTGGTGTTGGTCCAGAAATGAATAGGTGGAGTGAGACGAGCAAGTGAGAAGCTCCAAAAACAGATCTGTTGTCTTTGGAATCAGTTTTGGTTCGTCTGGGAGCCAGTCTGCATTAGGAAGTTCCTGCTGTCCCTTCTGTTCCATCCCTTCAGTCTTGCCAAATGCTAAACCAGCTGTTTGTGTAGCTGTGCCCTAACCGAAGGAGTGGAAATGGGTGATGGTGGAGAAAGCAGCTCTTTAAAATCATGGGGGTTTATTTGCCACCTATCTGATTGTCACTTCAAAAAATAGTTGTTAAAAACAGTTTCTTTTTTACAGTTACGGAAAAGCAGCAAGTAATATAATATCTGCAGATATCTCAAATATCTCAAAATGCTTTGTGTTGAAGAGAGGTCTTTTGTTACATTCTGCTTTTAATTCTTTGAACTGCGTTGTACAAGAACATACGTCATTTTATCATAAAAGGACACCCCAAAGACAGCCTCCCTCCCACTGACCTTTTGTGTGACACACAGATTTTCTCTGACTTCTTTTTAACAAAAAAAAAATCAGAAACTGCCTTTTAATATTACCTCCAACTAATTTAATTATGACAGTTGTCATCCTGCCAAGTCTAAAATGTACAATAGGAGCTGAAAAAGAGTGGGGCATAAAATTTGCATTTGCATAGTATTTGTATCTGTAATGCAAAGAAGCTATCATCTCTTTCCACAAGTAGGATATTTGATTAAAATAAATCATAAATAGAGGAGTCCCAAGTTTATGTCAGACAACTATATTAGAATATGAAGTGAGTCGTGCCCTTCAAAAGGGTGACTGTTAGCTATGTCTGTAGTCTCAGTTGTGATCCATCATCCTGGTACTTGCTACAAGGACATTGATGCAAATAGCATCTGTAGTCATTACTCCCTGTAGGACCGTGTATACCTCATCATGGAATTCCCCATCTCGAAGCTCTTTTCTAATACAGTGAAAAAATGCTGTGGCTGGGATTGCACATGGTATTTCAACTGTTGCCACTGTGATCCCTCAGATAGCATTAGAATAATATCCTGCAGCTTGTAATCAATATAGTGCCTGAGCTAGTGTATTTCAGAAATATATTTGCTGTTAAGCATTGCCCTGCAGGCTTGAGCTCTGTAATGAGCATTTTTCATTTTCAAACCACTTCACAAACATAAAGTAATTATGAAGTAGAGGAATCTGGTCCCCTGCTTCACATACAGCTGGGAGAGAGTAAAGCAGGGGAATGAAGACATAGGAGTAGAGGGGTTTGGCTGGCTTGGTGGTTGAATGTGATTTGGAATTTGGGATCATTTGGCTTCTGCGCTCACAGTACCCTAATCTATTGTTTCCTCTTAATTGAAGGGGGAAAGTAATTTCTTTAATTCTCTTCCAATTTTGAAGTCAAGAGAGAGGAGATGAAATTTGACCTGTGGTCTCATTTTAGAATAGTTACTTATATGCAGAAGTTTTCTCTATTTTGTAATTGTACCCCTGTAAAACAGGGCAAAGGAGTGCGATTAGCCAACCTGACTGAGTACCAAATGTACATGTGCTTTAAATCAAGGCATATGAGATTTTTTTAATTGGCATTTGTCAAACACAGATTTCTAGACCTGGTTCTATGGTTGTCATAGTCTCTAGTTCAGAATTATGTTCAGAATTATTCAAGGAATTTAAATTGGAAACTATTTTTATTTATGATTTTATCTGGGTTATTATGCAAACAAGATTACAATATACTTCATGGTGTTTTGTGAAGCAGTCTTACTCATACTGTGTACATGTGCAGGGTAATGAATCACAGTGAATTTGAGTAAACGGTATTCCATCAATACAACTACATTTATTTTGTTCACTAGTGTGCTGTTTTGTGTATCATGTATCTGACAAAGTTCGTGTTCTCACTCCACCATCCCTCTTTCCCCTTAATATTTCTAGCAGTGCTTTTAGAATTCCCTCATTCTTTTAGATTTACCAAAGGAAGGATAATGGACATTATTTTGTTTGAGTTCCTCTATCAGCCTGCAAAAGAGATCTATGATGTGGTTCCTTCTGATATCAATGAAAAGGTGTGATTCTGGCTCTGCTCCTTTAAGCTTGAGGCATGTTTTCAAACCTCTTCATTAGAATAATTTCCTTGACAAAGAACAGTAATTCTTTCGACAGGGTTTGGGGAGAGGTTATTCTTAAAGCACCGTATATGAAGAATGAAAGGCAGGGAAGAGATTTAAAATTCTGAAGAACTTAAATCAGTGGTGGTCACTGCTTTTGAGATACCAACCCTTTTGGACATTGCATGTGTGTATGACAAGCATATGGAGTCAGCTTTCTCTGACATTTTACTAGTAGTCTGCAGTACACAGATCAAAACCTACTCATTTTTATTTTTCTCACGGTAGTTGTTTCAAGCCAAACAACTTGGGTTTGGAATGAGAGTAAGTGTGTCCAGACTGTGTATTGACAGTACTGGTTCTATTAGTTAAGTGTCGTCCTGCCAGTCTTAATGTATTTTGTTGATATTGTTAGTAGAGGAAGAACTGAGAATGTTATTGTTGTTGTTGCTTCATTGTAGGAAGTTTTGAGGGGAGTTTTAATTGCTTTTGCACTGATAGGCTTTCTGTTGAAATGGAAATGTTGTACAGGTCTTCTGAACACCTGTGTCTGACATCAGGGGTTTTTTTCCCACTTAATTAAAAACCTAATACAAAGGCCCTTTGAGGTCAAAGTTAAAATTCTGGTTAACTGTAATGCAGCTCAATTTAGTAAGGTATGTTTTCGTTGTGGTGCAGAGAATGGCAGTCACTCTTGGCCCACACAGAGGCAAAATTTAACTACGCTGAAGTAATAGATCATCTTGTAGAATCCGTATGTCAGCACAAAAAGTGAGTGAGGCTGCAGAGAGAGGCACCTCTAAAATGTTTGGCTCCCCAGAGCAGAGTGTGGGAAAGATAGGCTGTTGGAAGCTTTCAGCATAAGCAATGTTTGGAAGTCTTCAATTTCTTGATCCTTTTTAAATTTTGTTCAAGTCTTTTGCACTTTTATTTATATCTATGATGTATTTTAAATTTACATATATGTATATAAATATATATATGTTATATATGAAATATGTATTTACATAATGTACATTTAATATGATTAAATATGGGGGCAATCCTCAGGGAAAGGGTTTGTGATTACCATAAGACCAATATGTCTTTTATTTAATGTTTTTATAATTATAATAACTGAATTATTTTTTTATTTATATGTCAAGTCAGTTTTCATATACCATCCATTTAGATACTTTTTTTTCCTCTGTATGGTAGATAACTGCTATTTGCAGTTGACTTAAGCTGTCAGAGTCTTTTTCTAGTTACAGTGTTAATAGGAAGTTTCAAAGTGTGTTTAATGCAGCCTGACCTTTTTTTTAAAGCCAGATAGGATTTGAGGTGAATTGCAAAGTGATGTCTTACAAATAAAAACAAATAGCAATTTTATCTTTCCACTTCTAAAGCAAAAGATAAATTAAAATCCTAATACTTCCTTTTTGTCCTGAGTTTTTAAAACATTTTCCCTTCTGCTACAGTCTCTCAAATTGTTGGGAGTTTGAGCCTTAATTTCATTTGCATTATTTTTTTCTCTCTTCTTCCTGGGTATGGCTGGTGACCTATAGCGTGCCACTTGGCTGCTGGTAAAACAGGAAATGGGGTGAGTAATTTCTTTTGGCAACCTTCATACCAGTTCCATTAGAGAATTCTCCAGATTTAGAGAAAGGAGAAATACTCTTACTATAACTTTTTTGCAGCATAGTAGAAATGAGAAACCACTTAATGCAGTGGACCTAGAGACACGTATGTTAAGAGAAAATTTTAAGCAAGCGATTAATGCTATATTTTCGAGGTCAAGACATTTGCTTTCATATAATAAAAGGTACTTCTGCTAAGAGTTGTGGAATATGTAGACTCACTTCCTATGTCCTTGGCCAAGATTTTAACCTTCAAAACTAATCATTAGGGAATTCATAATTGGGATGTACTGTCATTTTATTTGTGGGGTTTTTTTATTTTTATTGTCCATAGCTTTTGCTGTATGTCTGACAAGAACTCTTTTATGTAGACGCCATCTGTCTATATATGTTGAGCAGGAAAGAAGTTGATTATATAGTCTTGTTATGATACTGTTGTCCGGTTTACTTGATGCTTACAACAGATTAGATGGCAACTGGTTTGTTGTTTTTTTGGTTTAGTTACCTGGTTTGACCTTAATTGGGGTTTCTTGTCTCTTTTGCCTCATAGTGTGATTATAACTAGGACATGGCATTTCAATTTGGAGTGCAGGCTGTCTGTCCAACTGTACAGCTTTGAGTTAGCTTGATGGTCCTGAGAGGTGCCATGATGCCATCTGTGAGCCAGAATCTGCTTGTATATGGAAGACATAATGAAATACAGACCTCTTCAGGTTTAGCTTACATTAATAGTGACTGAAAATTGTTAGTCAAATAATGGTGAAAAGTCAGCAGTGTAGCAAGAAAGATATCAGTGCAGTGGGTGCAAGCTAGTTTTGACTCTTCTCTTCTTTTTTTTTATACCTCAGTGTTTTGAAATCATTTAAAGGCTTGATTCTTTGTCTACTCCAGGACACTTCCATTCCTGGCCAAATGAGAACATATTAGAGCTGTTTTGAATGGATAAGTTGCCTTTGTGGGCGAGAGGAAAGAAGTCCGCTTGTCTCACAGTTAGTTGAGGATACTGAACTAGTCTTTGCTGGAAGCCGTCTTGGCTGAAAGTACCATTTCAAGATAATCATGGAAAGATAGACTAAAAGGTGATGAATCACTTCCTACTTTGAGACTAATTTAAAAGCAATTGTTTCATTAAATTGCTTGAGGGAGGATGAGACCCTGTTGGGCAAATATTGCCCACATAGCCTACCGTTGGTGCCATTTGTAAAGGAGGACACGTGCTTTGCTCTGTAAGTTCCCAAACAAGTGGTTTGAAATCATATGCTGGTATCCTTACAGGCATCTGCTCCTTTTAATTTCTCTCTCTATAGGCAAAGACACAGGAGTCGAGGCCTGGTTCTTGTTACCTACAAAGGTAGTTGAACCTGTCCCAGCAAGGTCAACTGAGGTTGTCATCTGGGCTATTCCTTTTAGGAATTTGTGCCCACTGGAGTTCATGCCCTCCTTTAATGAAGGACTAGACCACCCTTTTAACAATAAAACTAAATCTTATAATTTTGTTGTTGTTGTTAAACAAAGGATTTTTGTGCATCTGTGTTTCTCAGTTCTTCCCTAGGTAGGCTCTGGAAAGACTTTTGCAACTTTTGATCTACCATGAAGCTATGGTATGAGTTTCCTCAGTGCATGTTCTTTTACACAGGAAAAAAACCTTTTTTTTAAATGCTAGTGAAAAAAGCACTGGAAAATGGAGGCAGAGCAAAACAAGATATTATTTAGGCTGGAAGCTGGATGGGAGGCTCCTTAGCAAGTAGCACAGGTGCTGCCCTGCAGGATCTAGATACTCCATTTACTCAGCTGAACTAGATGTTGATTTACTATCAGAAGGATCTTGCCTCCATCTGCATGTACCTTCTCTCTTTCTTGTGTTAATGTAAGTGCTTATGTGACCACTCTGAGAGCTGGTCATCTCACTGATCTGGCTTTTTTGATGGATTTGCTTTAAATGGGATCAATGGACTGGTATTACTTACCAGCCATGTAGTGTCAGCATGCAAGTGCTGGCAGGAATGCATGGCCAGAGGCAGGGAGGAGGCAACATAGTCCTAAATTTGCTTGAGCTTGACTGTAGCTCAAGTAACTTTAGCAGCTGCTTGCTGCTAAACTCTTACATGCTTATTGGGAAGCATCTTACTTGGAATCTTGGTATGGCCTTAATGTTTCCTCACCACTTTGTTAATTCAACACAAAGATTCAGTGCCATTATAGGAGTGTGCATTGTTTGTTTACCTGGGACTAGTAACTTAAGTTTGTCTTGAAATACTATATGTCATGTATCTATCTTTGACAGACTCCTGTGCAAGTTATTATTTCTTTATGTATGTGATTCAGAAAACTGGGCCTTTCCTTGGCAAAGGATAACATTGTTCAGCTGAAAGAAGCTTATAAGTGGATTATTCATCCCCAGCTGTCAGAAGAGTTGGGTGTTCCTGCTGATGGAAAGGTGTCGTATAAATAAGAAAACACTTTTTTTCTCTCTGTTTTTTTAATTTTTTTTAATATGTGTTGGTACGTGTGTGTATATATATTTATACACTTATATATATGAGGGGGAAAAATAAAAATATATACTGTTTTACCCTCATTTAACAGATAAACCATTTGTACTGCTCTTACATTCGCTGTAGGGGGAAGCAGGGGGGAAACTCTTTTAACCAGAGATCTCCAAGTCTCAGTGCTGAGGGGTCCAGTCTTCATTTTTGTACATACAGATCATTGCATCTTCTGAAACTCTCGTAGTCTTTTGCTAAATCTCTTCCTCTTGGGCTGCCATCCTCCTTTTAGCAATGAGACTTCTTTAGTTTTCTCATTTTCCAGGATCTGTTTTCCAGAGGCTAAGGAATGCTCACACTTTCCTCCTTTGCTTTCCTGTTACTGCCGACACTGTTACTGCTCTGTGAGATAAATTGTTCAGGTTGTTAGCATGTTAAATTCTATGCATAAGATATATTTTTGAAACATACTGAAAGAGGAAAGACTGGTCCCTGTTCACTTTAATGAATGCTAGAGATAGGCATGTTGGAACCTGCAATACCTCTAAGTAAGTAATAGAAATGTTTTTTCAAACTCTGTTTTCAACTTTCAGATTCTGACTAATATTCTTAAAATGTTTCTGAAATGCATTGACTAAACATGACATTCAGATGTTGCCAGACAAATTCAGAAACACCATGATCCTGAATGTAAAATCTCTGCAAACATGGCTACAATTCCTGCTGAGAAGAAAGCAATCTGCAGTTTTTACTTGTCACCAGCGATAGGACTGACCCCAGGACTAGACTCACTTAGTCTGTAGTTTGGTTTGTCAGCTTCTATAATAATTACAGATTGTCTTTTCCCAGGGGTGCTAATTGAAAGCATCCCTTTTGTCTTAGTGAAGAAAGAAACGCTCAGTTACCCTAAAGATGATCCAAGAAGAAACAAACTTTGTACATACCAAGTTAGCAAAAGCTCTACATCACTTAGGCACTGAGCCACTCCAGACATTGTTGTGCCATAAAAGTTACTTGTCTGTGCTCTTTATCTACAAGGCACTTGAATATTAGCCAATCTTTTCAATAGCCCTCTTGAGGCATTCTGGTATCTGAATAACAGAAGTAATGAGTGTTGTTTGCCCAAGGCCAAAGAGGGAATTGGGGGTAAAATTGAGATTACACTAGAGTTTCCGGTCTAGCTGTCAATCCACTAGGACATGTTGCCTTTCTTTGCCCCAAGGCCATCCAGTCATTGCAAACAAAGTCCCTGACAAAATTTTACAGTGGTGACTACTACAGGGTTTTTATCTTTACTCCACACTATGCACTGATCTCCCAGAAGGTTTGTTAAGTTTAGTGACCGTAATAGGTTTTGAGCATACACTGCCTCTGACTTGGTTCCCCCTGTGCAAAATGGGGCTGGTATCTGTGATGTGTAGGTTACTCATGTTTTTGAAGTGCTCTCAGATCGTCTTTCGTTACTTCAGAAATGCAATGCTATTATGGCACACGTTTTAATGTCTTTAGAGAATTTGTATAAGTTGCTTTCTATTTTGTCTACCTCTTTACTGTTTTCCTAATATTACAATAAGGATATTACCTTCCTTTTTTCTTCCTTTTTTTTTTTTTTTTAATTTAGAGTTTGTTTGAAGTTAGCGTGGTCTTTGCTCACCCAGAAACAGACCAGGAGTGCCATTTCCTGTAAGTTTTTATATACATAACAAAAGATCTTTATCTAAATATTGTGCAACATTGTTGGTTTGGATTTGCTACAGATGAGTATATGCAGTGTTTATAAACTAGAATGGGGCCTGTATCTAAACTTCCTCATACTCGCTAGAGTTGCAGAGCTTAAAGTTACACCATCTCTGGTTAATTCTGTGCTTTAAAGCCCATAAACAAAATTATCCAGAATTTTGATTTGAATTGGAAGGAGAACATTCAGATAAGTTGTTCAATTTCAGCCCTTTTCGAAGTCATTACCCTCTTCAATAATTTATTTCAATTAATTTATTAAAAAATAAATTCAAGCCACGTAGTTGTGGCTGGGGGAATCTTTTGAGGTCGTGCCTAGGTTTTCCCACTCTTGTAGGAGACATGGATGGGAGAGAAGGCTTAGAAGTGAGATAATTCAACTTAGCTGGTCAATTAAAACACACAGAAGTTCCTTGGCAGCTACACGTGGTTTTTGGCCTGGCCCAGCAGAGCATCTGCTATACACAAAGCAGCAAAATATTTCTGTGAATTTGGCTACCATTTAATCTGATTTCTCAAAATCTAGCAGTAGTGTGTTCTGGATAATTGGGTTTGCTCTTCCTGTTTGCTGATGCTTCCTGGAAAACTGAAGTTTCGCTCGCTTTCGTCACTTGCGCTCCTACTGCAATTTAAATCTTGGCATAGAAAGAGGTGTGGGATAGAATTTCTGACTTCCATGTTGCATAGTGACTTAATCTCTCGAGACTAGAGATTTCCTTTGCAGCCTTTATATATTTCCCTGATTTTACCCCTTCTGGCAGTCTGTGGTCTTTTTTTGTATGCCCAATCTGCCACCTTCTTGGTTTGCAACAACTGCGTCCTTCGTTTGCCTTACCGTGAGGGGTGAGGGAATGCATGCTTGGTGACAGACTAGGTATTAGGAAGAATTGATTAGTGGTATTTGCTGAACATCTTTCCAGCTTCTTCAAGACTGGACAAAAGGGGGAGCAAGTAGTAGGGCCAAAGTACAATTCTAAATAATGTTACCTGCAATCCTGTAAAAACTCAAGTTTCTGGATCCTGCACCCTTTTGTTCTTGTGCTCTTCCTCTGAAACGTTTCAGCTCTTATTTTCAGCTCATCCTTCCATCCGTTTTGTGACATTTCAAAAATACTGATGTTGAGCACGTTATGGTGCCAATGTTAGCGCTCCAGGCAGAATAGCTGTGGAGGTGAAAGCTGTAAAGAAGTTCCATTCCACATTCCAACTACTCAGGTTTATTCCATGTGACCTGACAATATCCCTTTATTTGCCTTCTCTTTGTAGCATACTTAAACAGCAATTAAGGTTTTAGACATTTTTCTGAAGTAATAGCGCATTACCTAATTTAATTACAGAGCAGTTTCTCAGGCGTCAAGGCATTCTGCATATGTGAATGGCTGGCTCTGGGCATATTCTGAGGCAGTGGTTTGGTTTTGATGCAAATATGGTAAATTTGGCAATTGTCAGAGCTTTAGTAATGGCAGTCACGTGTTTTTGTGGAAGTAAAGTAAGACCTTGTCTCAGCCTGGAGAAGTCTTCCAGATGTGCTTTTGGGTGGGCTTTTCAAGTACGGCATCTGCATCAAGCTGTTCTTACACAATTATGTGTAGGTAGGTGTGCTAAAATGACCCTTGGTTTGACATGAAAGATTGAACTGGCTTTTGGTAATTTATGTTTGGAGATTGATGTGTAAAAGTAAGGTGATGTTTAAATGCTGGAAGAGGGAATTTGTGATGCTTTGTGTCACAGACTGGCCGGACAAGTTGCTTGTATAGAAACAGCAAGAGGTCAAACCTGCTTCCTTATAGTCTAAAGTAGTTACAGAGGCAAAAAGCACCAGCAAGAAATCAATTGCGTTGTAGGCTAAAAATCATCTCTAACTGCATACATAGAAATCCACTAATAGGAACAGCAACTTCCTCTACACTACTCAGAAAAAGTGTTTCACTGACTTGGCTTTCACTTTCATGAAACAACCAATAGTTTCCTTTTGAAGAGGCAAAGCACAAATGGTATCGACCACCTGGGGTTACTTTTTTTGTAGTAAATTGGATTTTCCTATCCAGAAGCAGCAATTTGAATCTGTAGTTTGCCGTGTGCATTGTCTAAGAACTGCAAGTATAGATTTCAAGATGTCAGCAAATCTTGCACAGAACTTAAACATGAATCATTACATTTATTGAGAACGTTCGGAAAGCTAAACTTCTTGTCTGCTTTTCCATCCCATCACAAAGCTGAGACACATTTGTATTGGCTGGAGCAAAAAAGGCTTATGCAACTTTGCCCCTTGATTTCTCTCTAGATCAGGCAATGCACACCTTCTGCCATTCGTGGCTTAGGATAAAGTTTATTTTAAAATGTGCTCTGTGCTAAGCTGTGGAAGTGAGATGCTGCACATAGTGGTACAAAGACTATGTACATGCTATGCTTGTAAGTCTTTCTGTTTACTACTTTTTTTGTAAGAGTAGCAGCTAATTTTCATTTCTGTCTTTAGAGCCACAGCCTGTCCAGACTGTTTCAAACCAGCAAAGAACAAACAGGTAGGATCTCATCATTGCTGTATTTCTTTTCTGAGATTCAGAATTTCACAGCAGTAGCTACAACGAAGAACTTACCTGGGTATTCAGTCAGTGTTTAATGTCTGGTTTTCCTTCATCATAAATCTCTCTAGTTTTCAATTGTCTGAAAATAAAGTTGTCTCCTTTTATTCACTTAACATTTCTTTGCCTAGGAAAACTAAGAGCTTGGTGTTTTTCTTTAGGTCGTTCGTTTTCCAGACTGTCTAAAGGCCATAATTTTAGGAATGTTCTCTGTAAATACCTCCCTTAAGATCTAGTAATTTGATTGTCATGCATTGAAAGTAGCAGAAAAGATGATCCTCAAGCCCTCTGTGGGTGAAACAGTTCGGATAAGTCACATTGTATAGATGAGACTCTGCAGCCAAAAGAGAAATGATCACACTGCAGTTTTCATGTCCTCTGATCTGAATGAAAGACACAATACATGCAGGATGGTTTTATCCTGTCTACCTCTGGAGGGGGGGGGAAGGAAAGAAAAGGGACCTTGCCACTTGTTGCAGCCCCTCAGCACACACACACAATCATTGACAGAAAAGAGGACATATAAGAATAAAAAACAGTTGGAGAGAAACTGATATAAGTAGGACAGTTGGTGTGATCAGAGGGAGAACAAGTAACTTCTATCAGAAGCCTATGCAAGGCCTTTTATTCTTTCTGGTGAAGAGTCTGGCGACATTTGGCAGAGGCAGTCTGACCCAGGAATTCTGCCTACTCTACTCCACCTGACCAATAAATGCAAGTCTTTTTTTAGACGGATTGTATTGTTACAACTCACTGCTTGCTGCACTGCTTTCCTTTAAAAGAGGGAAAATCCCACATAAGGAGCTAAAGCAGCAGGGCCTGGCTGTTAAAACCACAGAGACAACCAGATGTAGGGGAATCTAAAGGAAAAAATTCCAACTCTGAAGAGCCATCAGAGGTTCATCCTTACAAAGAAGCTGTGCTTGAAGCTAGCTTCAAGGGCTGTATTAGTCAGAGTAGTATAATAACCAGGTTCTGAGTGAAAATTTCTGTCATCTGCTGTAGATAGTTATTTAAACCTGCTGCTAGTTTCAGGGTTTTCCAGCTCATCTGTTCTATGAGGAAGGGAAATGCTATTATCTTTATTTTATGCTTAGAAAGGAGAAAGAACAGCTTTCCTGAAGGCATCCAGGAACTCTGTGTTAAAGCAATGACTTGAATGGTCCCAAACAGTGACCCAGTATTTTTCAGGTTTTTTTCCAAATCTCCAATCCAGTTTGCAAAAAAGATATCATTAAATTGGAAATTCGAGACAGTCAGGGGCCTGGAGCACATGCTTAGGAGGAGAGGCTGAGGAACCTGGACTTCTTCAGCTTGGAGAAGGCTTTTGGGAGGACCCAACTGAATCTCCCCCTAGTACCAACAGAGAGATTATTGAGAACAGGGAGACAGGCTGTTCATCAGAGTGCATGGTGGAAGGATGAGAAACAGTGGAAAGAAATTAAAATGGGAGGTTCAGAGTAGAAACAAGAAAAACCTTTTTACCATGAGGACAGCTGGACAGTGGAGCAGGCTGTGCAGAGAGGGTGTGCAGGCTCCATCCCTGGAGGGTTTCAAGACGGGACTGGATAAAACCCTGAGCAACAGTGTTTGATCTCATAGCTGACTGTGCTCTGATTAGGAGGTTCATTTAGAGACCACCTACTGTCCCCAGCCTTCCTAAAGTAGGGTTCAACCTCACCTGTTAACAGCACTTGTTTCTCCTGTACTGGGAACCTAAATCCTGGGTTTTCTGCCTCAGCTTTACTTCAGTTATCAACAGCAGCACCTAGCTGTGCATGGGGGATAGTAGTCATGGCTCCTGGCACTATTGTACTATTATTACTACTTTTACTGTCGGTTCATGCTTGTGAATTGATGCAGCTTGAGAGTCTGAAGTTGCTTGCCTTCTACAGTTCAGGAACTGCCCAAGCCCTACCGTTCAGGGCCTTTACTTCTGAGTATGAATGAACTTTTGAACTTTATAATATGTGCTTGACAGTCTTATTTTCAGAAGAACTATCTGCCTACTGTCACTGAGATAAAAGGTGGGGCTTAGGTATACTTAGCTTTTGAAAATGGGGAAGCTGGTTTAGGTTTCTCTTCATGGATTCAGGATTCTGTTTTTAATTGTTTTGCTAACTTAGACCCGAGCTCCCAAGCACTACTGGTTTTGTTCTTGCTTTTGCACACTTGTATATAATCTGAAATAAGATAGTTTCCCAGAGATACGCTTAGCATTTCTTTCAGCAGGCTTAGCAATTGAATATTCTAAGGAGCTGGAGTAGGTTTATTTCGAAGCATGACAGTAACTTTAGACCTGCTGAAAGTCAGTGGCACTTGTTATTTTTTTCTGTGTAAAAACAGAATGAGGAAACATTGTTTGTACTGTTTGTACATGTCTTCTAGAAACAAAGGGGCAAACTTAAGCTACTTGGTCAATCTTAACTCTATGACTAAATAACTGTTACCTTCTGATCTGCCAGTTGTATTGCTGTCAAGTTGTGAGTAAAGTTACTTGGATATATTTTGACAAAATTACCCATTGCTCTTTGCAGCCCTATTAAAGTTGGTGTTAAGATCACAGTGAATTCTTGTTGATAGAGAGTTGCTGTTAGGTACAAGAAAACAGGAAACACAAGTGAAAAGCGTATATTGTGGGAAGTGTACTGGGCGTATGTTTTAGGGGTTTTTTTTTCCTTCCTTAGGCATATCCTTCCGTAGCTTCTCTTAGTTCTTGACTCATTTTTTTTATTTCACTGTGCAGTCTGTTTTCACTAGAATGGCAGTTATAAAAGCCCTAGAGAAGATAAAAGAAGAGGATTTTCTCAAGTGAGTATGTATTGAAACTAGTTCTTAGTACTGTGCTTTTGTATAGAATTAGAATGAAGGGGAAAATATTAGGTAGGTAAGTAGTGGTTGTTTAAGTTCTGCTGGTTTACTGGTTAAAATGTGTTGCATTTTCTATTCTTCTGGTAATAAAATGTCATTCTAGATCTTTTATTCAAGGAGTAATCTTAAAATGCTTGAATTAAGCCACAGAGGATGGAAAAGTGGACATGACAGAATTGATGGTCTTTTTCCCATTAGTAAAAGTGCTTTGTTGATTGATTATCTCAGGAGCAGCACAGAGGAGAAATTGTGGGTCAGAGAGCTGCGTGCAGTTCTGCTCTGTGCTTTCAGCAGTACGTCACTGCAGGTCTCTGGGCTGGCGTGGGATTTAGAACAGTTAGAAGTGAAAATAGTTTGTTGTAGTATTGGCAATCATTTACATTCAAAAATCTTTACGTACGTCCCCAAAACCACAGAAGAGATTTAGAAATCGTGGAACTTTCTTCTGTATTTTGAACCTGAGTTTGTAAGGCAAACTTCTTTTTACAAGAAAGACTTTTTCCCATATTGCCAAAATGTTAGGAGTTGAGTTTTGAGAAAATACCAAGTGCTGTAATATGTAAAAATCACAAGCAGTGGGAAGACATCAATAGAAACTTTCTCTGTAGTTCACCGTGCTTAAATGCACTAAGTCTTCACAGCTCTTTTCTTTGATTCCCAGCAAGCATTTAGTAATAGATCCTGAAGCTAGTTTTTGTGCAGTATTTAGTTTCATTATTGCTATAGCTATAGTATGGCACATCTTTAGAGTTTTATATTTGGATAATGTTCAATGACAGATTGACAAAAGTATTTGCAATGTGGTGTTCTTGATTTGCTTAATGTTTATCCATTTCTTGGTGTTCCAGCTTTTAATGTGAATATTGAGTTTATACTGTAGCTGTGTTTTGTGTAACTGAAGTCGTCATCTTTCATGTCATTATTGCTATGGAGATGCTCTGTCATGTTCTGGTATGACTAGCATCTTTTTAATCTTTTTTTTATACAGGCATTTTCCATGTCCCCCAAGTTCACCAAAGAACCTCTGTGTTGCTCTGGAAATTCAGTGCAATAATGGTGCAGTTTTTGTGGCTGGTAAAGTGAATCCATTTATTTGCTGCTGTGTTGTCTTAAACATAACTTTATAATACTGACATGAAACCCAGAAGATTCTTGCTATTTGTTGATTCCTGTAATTAAGTATAAGGAGCAAAGAAATAGATCCAGCTCTAAGAGTGGCCTTTGTTTGAGAGGGGAAGAAATTATATTTGCCTTTGCTGAAGACATGATTTTGTCAAAAGTTAGAAATTACAGATCAAGATGCTAAAATGAAAACTATTTGTCTGCTCTTACATCGTGGATTTAAACTTGGAGACTGTGTGGTGGAATATTGTTGAAGAGGAGTGGGAGCTGCAGACAGCTGTGTCAGAGCTAAGGTCGGGTTCCCATGTTAGGACCTGCAGAAGGGGAGCATGTCACTGTTCCCAGTGTGCGCACACACCTCCCTTCCAGATATTTGGGAAGATCCTGCTTTTCGTTGCCGTTGTTTTTGTTTTTCTTTGAGAGATGGAAGAGTTCTCTCTTCTAGAGACAGCACAGGGTGATGTGAAGATGTAAAACAACTTACTTTGTGCCCCTGCTTATTAAGGGGCCTTATCCGGAAACAGTTTATGAAACAAAGAATTTTGCCCTATTGTCAAAGCTTGCTCTTTCCTTTGGAAAACTTTTATTCCTGCAAATCCTGCAGTTGTAATATGTCCCTTCATAACAAGCATATAGTTTGGGAAAGGCACTTCCGTGCTAAATAAGCTCCCAGCAGTGCTGTTCACTTGCTTGGATTTCGATTTGGATTCAGAGGTTTTCACCCTCCGGATTTATCTGCATATTATTCCATTCAAAACTGCCCATCTTAATGTGATTAATAAAGGTTAGATTTTAGAAAGCTTATGTCTTTCTAGTTCCCCCCCTCCAAACCAAGAGATAGCATCTGAAATAATTGGGTGAGACAGGTAATGCAACAACATTTGGTGTCCCTGAGTTGAGATGATTCAACTTCTCTACCACCTGCCTGCAAGAGTATCTTGCCCTTCCTCCAGTCCTGTGTATAAACAACCAGCAAACACATTATTTTTTACAAAAAAACTACAATTTTAAAACAGCATACTATGTTTAAAAGGATGGTACAAATCCTGAATAAAAAAGGAAAATGCAAAATGAAAAAATGCAAAAGTGACTGTTTTCATGGCAGGCTAGTTGGTGTTCTGTACATACCTGTTTCTTATTTTTAATTACTGATTAGACAGTTAGAGGTGCATTTTCATGAGTCCAAAATATTCAGTGTCTTTTAGCCTTTTCCAAACACAGTTTTATTTTAGCTTGCTTTGTTGGATGGTTTTATCAGAATTCATCTGTATGGAGAAAGAGAGAGAGGGTTAGCTTTCTGCATGTGATGTAATATTGGTCTTGTGATTTATAGTTTATAGCTTGTTCCAAGCAAAAACAAAACAAAAAAAAACCACAAAAAAACAACCCCAGGCAGGATGTTGTCTTTAATTTTTGAAGAATTAAATCCAGAATAGAAAAATCTATTGAGTACATTGCAGTTATTTCGCTATTACAGTGGTTTAAATGAGACTGGATCTTAATTTGTAAGCACAGTTTCAGAGTTGGTATTGTCCTCTCGACCTTATCTTTGGTGTTCACTCATCGCTTCCCCCTCCCCAACTTTTTTTCAAAGGTTCAGGAAAAGCTGTCAAACTGAGAAACACCTTCTGTTTGTTTTGTTTTTTTTTAACCCAGCCTCGTTCAGATCAAAAGCTAAAATTACTACAATGGGGAGTTGAGAGAAAAAAAAAATATTATTTTTCCTTTTTACATGTTATGGAAAGAGAATTTCACAGTGTGAAGCTGACTTCTGAATGATTAGTCATAGCAGTTTGATGATTTGCCCCAGTGAAACAGTATTAGTCAGTTTTCCCATTTGTTTGTGTGGGGTTTTTCTGCAGGTCAAAATGCAAGAAGGAAACATTGTTAGAAATAGGAAAATATGGTACTGAAAACCAAAAAAATTGAGATGACAGAGGCACAGTATAATATGCAGAGCTACTTTGATCTCCTTTTTAATTTTCTATATGCAAGGTTTCAGAATGAAACTTGTCAGTGCAGGGGGGTTACTCATTGTTCTTTATGAATTAGTTCCTTGTTTTGGGCATATTTTCACTTCTTATAAAACCTGTCAATAAGAAAACTCACCTTGGTCATCCGTGTCAGACTTGTTCCTTGGTTATGGCAGCTGCGTCATGGGAGACAGCAAACTAGTGTGATATAACACGAGACTGTGACTAGAATCTCTTTACACGGCAGCTTTTCAAGTTTCTTGAAATTTGTACTAGTATATTATTGAGACATTTGGCTCGCATGGTTTTCCTTGTAATGAGCCAAAGCATTTTAGTTTGGGTTCCTTTTGTTAAATGTTCAGACAGTGGCAGAACTTGGCTTGAAACCTGAACTACTTGATACAGCAGGGTATGCTTCACTTGGGACATACATACGTTGGTGGAAAGGCATATATATAGCCCTAGTTTGGTATCTGGGAGGCTGGTTAACAACTATGGTCTGGATTAAAAAAAAAAATATATCCATTTGGAATTAAGTTGACTCAGACTAGGCACTTGAACCTCTGGGTTTTCATTCCCGGTGGTGTCAGGCTGCATACAGTTTTGTTTTTTATGGTTATACCTGGAGGTATGACTGCAGCAACAGGCTCTCCAAGTCTGCCTTTAAGCTGGTCATCTCGGATGCTGAAACTCTTGTAGGTGCAGCAGCATGCATTTTGTACTGTTCCTGTAATGCTTTTGCCATAAAACAAGTTTAAGCCTGTAAATTTATTTTCACAAGGCTCCGATCAAAGTTAAATATGTTGTGCTTTGAAGTACTGGAGCTTTTGTCCATTGCTTGTAGCTAACATAGCTGTTTTTTACAGGACGATACAATAAATACTCAAGGAATTTACCTCAGACTCCCTGGATTATTGATGGGGAGCGGAAGCTGGAATCTTCAGTGGAAGAACTGATTTCGGAGCATCTAATGGCAGAATTCAAAGCAGAGAGTAAGTATCTAGGACATCTTTTACCATATTTATTTTTCATCATTACTAGAATTTTTTTCTTAGCAGCTACTCACTTTATATAGAGTGTAACGGAAAAAAAACTACGTTTCTTTACCCCTCTTATCCTTCCAAGTCAAAGCTTGTAAACTTTTTTTAGCTATGATCTGTGAGTAATTAGAAGAGTGCTTTATTTTATGCAGTGTCTTTTATCCTTCTAAAATACCTCCTCAGTTGATCTGTTGATGCAAATATTATGGTTTTATGTGGTAGCATTTTTGCCTAGCTATACTTCTTAATGGTTGGTAATTCATAAAATGACTTGTAATGAGAGGGTTTTTGCTGTCAGTTTTCCATAATATCTGCCTAGCCTTTGACCCGTTCATGTTTCTTACCTTGATTAATTTTTCTTCAGTGCATAGAGTTCCACAAGCTAAATGCTTATCCAGATGAAATAATCACTGCCCATCATTTGTCATCTACTAGATGTGGAATTAGAGACATAGAAGGCCCAAGGAAAAATTGCGTTAAGTATTAGTTCGGAAAAAACAGCTACTTTCCCCTCCTCTCCTCCCTCTTCCCGTTAGTCTGAACGCTAGGTAAATCCTCAAACTATGTCTTTACGCCAGGTACTGTGTAACACCTGATTTCAGCTTACAGAATTACCATAGGTGGCTACCGGGAGTGCATGTGCAGTGATGTTGAGAAGAGATATTAAACAAATAGAAAGACCATTTCCAGTAGGTCAAGGGGGGTGATCTCAGCACCTTTTCTCAGCACTGGGAAGGCACTTCTGGAATGCTGGGTCCAGTTCTGGGCTTCCCAGTAGAAGAAAGACATGGACGTACCAGAACAAGTCCAGCAAAGGGCTGTAAAGATGATTAAGGGTCTGGAGCATTCCCAACTGAGAAAATTCTGATAGTATGACCAAAAGACGCCTTCATGACCATTGGAAGATGGTTCTGTAGTTGCCATAATATCACCAGAGAAATGAGAGAAAATAAAAACCAAGGAAATCTCTATGTTCCCTATGGAGGAAAAAATTTTGAAACCATCAGTTTTCTTTGGAATAGAGCTGCACAGTTACCTTGAGTGCAGGGTTTGGTCCCCCATTCTGCCTTCAGGCAAAGCTTAAAGACGGAAGGGGTATGATGAAGGAAATTAAATACCCAACAGTACATTTTTGTAGCTTGAAAGATAAAAAACCTAAATACACAGAGGTTACTTTTCAGTTTGGACTTGAATTTTTCTGTTCTTTTGTCCAGGTGTGTGTGACTAGCAGAAATTTCTCTGAAATGCTTGGAAACCATTCGGCATATTTAGGATAAAAAGTTATATTTTGGAGGAAGGCAGCTCAGGTTCCTTTTATTCATAGATATCAGACACTATCTGAGTAAGAAATGAACAAAATTAATTAGTAAGTGGAATTCCTTTAGGATGGTACTTTTTTTTTTTGGATGTTTTCAGGGTTATAGCGCTCTCATTGAGGCCAAGGAACTAGGAGTACTCTTCAAGAAACTTGTGATCCTGATGCAATAAACAGTAACTATCCCAGATTTGTTTAAATACAGTGCAGGCTTCATTTTATGAAGATAGCACTTTGAAGTATATTTGCAAACAACTTTAGAAAGAAAATATTTCTCAAAAGCTGTAGAGAGTATTAAAAATGTAAAATAAACCCTCACTTCCCCTGTTCAAATCTGTTACAGGCTTTAATTTTTCTTCCTCTGGAAGAGAAGATGTGGATGTAAGAACACTAGGCAATGGTAAGGCTTGGAACATCCTTTGTGAAACACAAAAACAAAATAAATGGTTAACCAAAGCTACCCTAATACATCTTGCTGAATGCTAAGTGCATAAGTGTGTGACTAGGCACGCTTTGAAATTTTATCTGGGAAACATTTTAGTGATATTTATGTATTTATTCCCAAAAACTGAACACTTTCATAAAACCAACTGAAAGAGGAGCCTTTTTTGAGTGTCCTTGGCTGTACAGATGCATGGAACTGCATAGTTTGTTAGGAGTGTTTTAATGTATTCACTTCCTATTTTTAAGCTATTTATGTCAAACTGATTCCTATCTTGTTTTCTGTTGTGTCCTTCTGCTTTGCTTCACTGTCACTGGGGCGTGGGGGAGCCTTATTTTCTTTTTGAACTTGGGTCCTTCTATAAAGGTCAGTTGCTTTCTGATATGCCGAAGCTACTATAGGCAAAGGAGGAGAGGAAATAAAAAGTAGAATGATGTGTTCACACAGTGATGTGTTCCAGTTGCTGTCTGATTTGTAGTGTCGTTCTTGGCATTGCTTGTACTGGGGATCATCCCTGGCCCTGAGCACAGAAAGCACAGCTATTGCAACAGATGTTTAGCTGAGGGAGCGGGATTTAACATCATCTTGCACCTGGGCATTGCTGTAGGTGACAGAAAATAAGCTAATTAACTTTTTTTCTTATTTTAGTTTTTAATTAGCACAGACTTGTACAAGATGTCTTCTGGGAAGTCGTAACTTGCACTTATTGCTGATACTGGGGTTTAGTAGCCAAAAAAGTCCCTTGTTTCTTTCCTTCCATCTGATGCCTCTACATCTCTAGACCCGCAAGTCCTATCCCTGTTTGCATAACAGCAGATAATCTTCACACCTTCCAACCTTACTGCATAAATTCAAACGTTAATTTAGAACAACATGTTTTTATGTTTTATGACTGTGCATGTTGCCAGGAAGGCCCTTTGCAATTGAGCTTGTGAATCCTCGTAGAATACGTTTTACTGCTGAGGAGATGAAGGGACTTCAGCAGGTAAATCATTTGCACCTCATGGAACTCATAAAGCATGTGTTTCTTCTCTAACTGAGCAGTTTTGCTAACTGATTCTTTTTTAAATATCACAGACAATTAATAACTCTTCAGACAAAATACAGGTTCGAGATTTACAGCTTGTCACCAGGTCAGTATTCATCATCGCTGGCGAGGGATTTCAAAGCGATGCTTTGGGAGTTTTGCAGGCGTTCTTGCTCACAGCATTATATAATTATGCTTATGTTATGTGAGTAATTAATTTCTTTTGTTTAGAGAGGCAATTGGTCGTATGAAGGAAGGTGAAGAGGAAAAGACAAAGACCTACAGTGCCTTAATATGGACAGACAAAGCAATACAGGAAGAAGATATTGCATTTCTAGATGATATCAAGGTACCTGTAGCTCTTTTTGCTAATTTGTATAGTGCCTGTCCTGGTGTCCTAGGGGAGAGTTTATATACATGCAGCCACGGACATATCTCTTTCTCTGTGGGATCTGGGTTTGTGTTTTTTTATCAGGGTTCCTCTTGCTATTGGGACTTTGATACGTCCCTTGCCAGTTTTCAGCCTACCTTACTTCACCATTGTCATGCTAGCAATAGAGCTGGCTGCCTGTTAGCCAAGGCAACAAATTATTGTATAATGTCAACCTTCCAGTAGACCAAATAATAAAAAGTAGTGAATGGGGGAGGAGGACAACTGGCACCCACGCCCCTTTCTTTACCTTTAGACACTGTTTTTGCCTAAGTGAAAGGAGTGGATAAGTTCTTTTGTTCTGCAAGCTCTAAAGCCATTCTTCCACAGCTGCAGCAACTAGGAGTTTGAAATGCCCGTGGAAAATAATGCAAAGAGGCTTTACGAAGTGGTCAGTGTAACAAGCACGCTGTGTTAACGAGAATTTTCTCCAAATCTTGGTCAGGGAGATACTGCTGATGGAGAATTGTGTTGTTGTTGTTGTGTTGCGCTATTTCCTGTGAGCCTTGGCCGTGAAATCATTCTCAAAGCGAGAGCTTGAGCCATTACAGTTCAGGGAGACAACTGCTGTAAAACTTGTTTGTGTTTTGGTTTTGTTTTTTTTTTTCTAGCATGCCCACTCACTTCCTGAAAAGTTGCCTTTCAAACTGCTGCATCTCATTTGACAAAGGGGGTGGGGAATGAACTTTTTAAAAGATTGTTACGAGATCTAAGATCTAATCTCATTTCGGGGGGTTTTCCTCAATTTTATTTCTAGGGGGTTGGCTGTAGTTTAGACAAAGCGTTTTGTGGGTGGGACCTTTTTTTTTTTTTGATTGCCCTGCGGCTCTCAGTGAGCTTCTAAATCCTGGAGTCATTCCAGCAAAGGACTATGGAGATTTCAAGGTTTTTCCTCTGTATTTGTTATTCCATTAGTTTGTGTTCATATGAGGCCTTGTCGTTTAGCCTTTGAGATGGCTGTCCTCTTTTTCTTTGATAAACATGGAAAAAAATAGTCTTGCCTCAAGAAGATTACTCAACTACCATGATACAATATAAAAAAAGATGTGATTGGTTAACAATACATATGATTCTTACAATCTGTGCAGTTTGTTGCACATTTCCTTCCTCATTTATTTTGTTACCGCCTGTAACAGGAATTAAAACTTGACCAGAAGACACCTCTGCGGGTTCTTCACAGACGGCCTCTAGCTGTAAGATGTCGGATCATCCACACCATGAAATCTGAGTACATAGACGAGCATCATTTTCGCCTGCATCTGAAGACTCAAGCAGGAACGTATCCTTAGATGCCGTTACATAACGCCTTTACGAAACAGCTTGCTGATTAGAGTAATTCGGGTAATGGGAAGCTTCCTGCTTTTATCGCTGCAGTGATTCTAAATCCTTGCTCTTTAGCAGTCCTATGTTGCTGCATAATGTTTACTTTTATGTCAGAATTTCACATTCGGGCTTTCATTCAGAAATGCTACGTGTGTGTGTATTTTTGTGATGACCACTGTGGTAGTTTTAAAGTATGAAAGCTATAAAAATGAACTGGTTAAAGGTACACTTAAGCTTTTTCCAACTTAAGTGAAAACTTTTCACCTTAGAAAATAAGCTTTTCCGTAATATCTAATGCACCGCAATGCATACTGTAGGTTGGTGCTACTTACAAGCTAACAGTCGTGCCATAAAGTCACCACTCACTCTGGAATAAAACCAGAAAATCCAAGTCAATAGTGCAGTGTTTGGCATTAGTGTCAGAAGCCAAGAATTAGGAAGACTGTTAAAGATGGGTATGGGCTTAACAAGACACTCACTGCAAATTGGCTTAGGAGTAGAAAAAAACACTGTTTTTTTGCTTTCAGTGTTTTTCACCACACTTTTTTTTTTCCTTTTGATTTCTTTGCGGTAAAATACATCTTTCCTTAGCCAGCATTTCTAGCTACATTAAAGAATTTGTGCATGGAGACTTTGGAAGAACAAAGCCCAATATTGGCTCCCTACTGAACAGAACCGCTGACATTCTGGAGCTGGATGTAGAAGTAAGTTGTTTGCTATTTATCTTTCCTGGAAATTAGTAACGTAGTTGCATTTGTGAGATGGTTTCAGTGGAATCGCTCTAACTGAATCAATACCCTTCACCACAGTTAATAGAAAAATTGTTGTTAATGCAAAAATCGTGGTTCGTACCACGCTGCCACATATGACAGGCTTCCTTTGCTGAATTCATGTTGGGGAGGGATGGGAGGACATACAATGAATTGATGACAATTGTTATTAGCACCCACTGGAACAGAGCTTAGCAGTGTTACGTGTACCACATCATTTCTTTTCAAAACAGGGTTGGATGAAAAATAGGAGAGGCTTGACTTCCTCTTCCAGTGTGGGTTCAAACACAGCAAGAAATGATACCTGTTCACTTGCTGGAGTCAGATGAAAAAACAGCATTTGTTTTGGTTAAAGGAATGTATGTAGAGATATGGATTTAATATTTAACCTAATGGTTTGGCAAGCTTTATTTAAAGCATGGGTTTTCATTTCAAGTAGCAAATGATCAGCATGCTGGTTCTTACATAATTTCTGGAAAACTGCCCACGTGTTACATTTAGCGGAACAGCCTCGCAGTTTATTGCGTATCTTTTGTGGGATAATACAGAAAAAGAGCTTGCAGAGGGCACTGCAGTTGCTTCTGAAAACAGGAACACCTGACTTGGGGCTCGGGCTGATCAGCATTGCGCTCGTATGGATAGGTGTCCCTACAGTTACTGGACATAACTGTGAAAGACGTCTAGGGACTCAGAAATAATTAGTCATCTTGCTAATAATGCATTTTAGCTCAGCCTAAGAGCCTAATCCTTTGATGAAGCTGTAGATTAGCCAAGGAGTAGATCTGATTAATGTAGGCAGTCTTGAAGCCAAGGCGTTTAACGTGCTGTGTTGCGATCACAGTGTTATGATTGCAAATGGTGATACTACGGTAGCGTAGGGCGTGCTGCTTTTGGAAGAGGGTGAGCAACAAGTTTATGCCCAAAGGGAATTTAGAGATGTGGCCTCGGGGAGGCCAGGGAAAAAAGACATAATCCAAGTTGTGGTAATTACAACATTTGCTTCTAGTAAAGTGTCAGGCATGTTTTGTCCCTTTTGATTAAGAGTCAGGATGACTGTTAATGATGTTGCCTAGGTAATTCTTGCGCACAGTGCTTGACAGCTTATTCTTTTAGTCTAGTTTTCCTTGCTCAGGAGGCAAATTTGGGGACAGGTGATGGTTTTCTACTCAAGCCTTGCCTGCACTGCCCAATATCTGAGTATTTCTGTGGCATCAATCAACAGGTTGGTCGTTTTCATGTCGTAATGGCCCATCTGCAGGATGGGCAAAAGATGGAGATGGTTCATGTTTTTAATTAACAGTTCTGGATGCTCTGTAAATGCAGCCCACTATTAGCCTATAGCTGACAAGCAGAAAGTTCTAATACCAAGTCTTTTTATATTTGTAAAACATCGTCTGCTGATTTTGCCTTTTTTTTTTTCCTTTCTTTCTTTCTTCCCTCCCCTGCTCTTCTAGTCCGTTGATGTTGACTGGCCTCCAACCCTGGATAATTAACTTTTCAAGGTGGGACGAGGAAGAAGCAGCTCCTCTGTCAGCAGCTGGTTACTGTGGTTACTGAACACTGTACAGTATCACAGCTTGGTTGCAAAGTGTTTCTGTTGAACATTTGGATCATGTTGATCTGCCAAAGGACACTTACTTTGAATCAACTTTAAGCACTCTGGAACAGGTAGTGTTCATTCCATCTCTAGCCTTATTTTCATTTCTTCTGTGCATAAAAAGATTTTGGTACGCTAGTGTATTGATAATGTCTTTTTAAAAAAACAATTAAGAAAAAGGTAAATGGTGTAAAGTGCAAATGACGTACTGTGCAAGTACTTCAAATATGCTTTCTGCAGTAGTTTAAAATGTTTTAATTAAAAATCACCCTCCCTCAAGCCAGATTTTTAAAAACTCTTTTTATATTGGATGCTGCAGCTTTCTTGTCTGGGTGTAGGTAGCACTGAGTTACCTGAAACCCAGTCCCAGCTTTTTCTGAGCACTGTTCATGCAGGAAATCCCCAAAGTCAGGGAAGCTCTGAAACTGTGCCTGGAGTGAGGCAGCGCTCTGCTCTCTGCTGACTGCTTTTTGGTCAGCATCAATTTTAGAGACAGGCAAATTTGTCTCCCAGACAAAGTACTTCTCAAAGGGAAAAACAGTTTCCAGGGGAAAACTTTGCAATACCAAGCTTTTCTCTTTTAAAAACATCAGTGATGCTTCCTAGCAACAACAGCTGAGGTACTTGAGGCCTCAACAGCTCTCTGGCCTGGTTACAGTCCTCTTCAGGCATAGGATTTCCCCAGTTGAGTCACCACATATAAAAAGATCGGGAACTCCTGACAGTGGTGCACGATGGAGATTTAAAGAAAAACGGGAATACCAAGAACCTCAAAGTGCAGGCAAATATAAAATGTACCAGAGAATGTCAGTATGGAGAGAACCAAGACATATAAAAAGCTTTGGTTTGTAACATAATACATTTTTTCTAGTATCTAGCCTTGGCTGGATGCTTGGAAGAGTTGAACACTGCCTAAGGACCTGCCTGGAATAGGGAACAACTGAGTTTTTCTCTTTGCTGGTGTGATATTAAATGTTTCATACAAAGCACCACCTATGTCTTTAGGAAAAGCCACTTTTATGCCTGTATCATGTTAATCCACTAGGAAGATCCTTCTGCTTACCTGAAGTACAGAAGAGAGTTAAACTATTGATGAGAATTAAGGTTTGGAATTTAAGGGCTCTTCATTAATTAACATTTCAGAAATAAAGAGGGTAATATTTGCCAAGACAACTAACACAAAAATAACAGGAACATGATTCAGACAGTAATATTTTTTTGTTTTAATCTTAAAAGCTGTTATGAGCAATGGATTCCAGGAGTAGTTGTCTCAGATAATAATCTGTACCCAGAAAAGAAGTGTCATAATGATGGAAAACTTACTTAAGAAACTGAATTCAGAAAACAAACAAAAGAGAATTTCAGTCTCATATTGATGTGATTTCTTGAAATGCAAAGTGAGCTAAAATATTATTTATAAATTACATAAACTACAGGGGGGAAAAAATGTAAACAAGACTGCCCTATGGACATGCCAGACATGACAAGAGCTGTTCCAAGGGGGAAATAGAGCAAATGAGGCAGAAACAGAAAGGGCTCCTGCCGTAGCACACAGATGGTTGTGGCGCTCCCAGCTGCAGCTCTTTCTGCGATATGCTGCACACTATCATAGTGACAGTGGTGATGGTGTCAACAATCTAAGTGCAGATAAGCAAGGCTATGAAGATTCCACTAAATGTGCTGAGTCTAATCTCTTCTCCATACAATGTAGAAAGGTCCACCAAAAATTCCCAAATGCCTTATTTTTACGAGTTTATGATACTTTTTATAAGTATCCAAATGGGGGGGGAAGGAAGCTGATGATGCCAATATCTCTACAGGTCTTTGCATAGTTACTGCTCAGTGGTCATGTGCAAATATGAAAATGAGAGATGTAATCTGTTGTTTTGAACTTTGTTTAAAGTCTGCAGTTTCTAATACAAGGTGAACACTTTGAACCATCATAATCTGTAATGAATATTGCAGCAGTAATATTAATGTTGTACTTGGGCCTTCAGCTTCTTTTTAAAAGTGAAATACCCACTTGTGAGTACTCAGGGCGTTTTGTGAGCATGAGGTTTAGTCTTGGTCATGAGGCATGTGTGAAAGAGGTAGATATTTTCTGGCATGTTCTGTGAAAAATACTAAAAACTGAGGTCTAGTGTTCCTTAGCACCATCCTTCTTTGCACAGGAAGGACTCTGCATAAAGCCATTGTACAGTTGGTCACTTATATGCCCCCACCCCCGCCCTTTTTTTTTTTTTGCATCAGCTTAGCTGACCCTGGAGAAACCTGTACCAGCATCACAGCTCTAGCTGAGCCAGAAAGCATCTGTCCTCTCTGCCCTTCTGACTAAAAAGCCAATTGCTCTGCCCCAAAAAATTGCTGAGTGCAGATGAACCCTTACTGCACACCTTGCTTTAGGTTTTGTAGTGGCCAGCGGTAATTGTGAGCAGAAAATACTCTTAAAAGGCCCAGGATAAGCAACCCATAACCTACCTTCTCCCACTTCTCCGGCTTTCCTGCAGTGAGGGATGACATGAATCTGAGAAGGCTGCAGAAGCTGAGCACTTAGTATAACCAGTTTTTTAATTACCAAACCAACTCGTTTACAAAGGAAAATAGAACTTTGAAAATATTTAATTATACAGTAAAAACAAATTGTACTATAAAGAGCTTTCTATGAAGTAAGTAAAATGTTTGCATTTAATATACTTCAAATTGAGAACTTCAAAAAAAGAACTGAATAAACCACACATTTCAAGCTTTCTTTACATTTCTTTGGTCTATTACTTAAGACTGCAGAGGCGCTATGCAGAAGTGAGGAAAAACCGCTTTAAAACATGGAGAGTCTATTCATTGCATTGCGTACCTGCAGTTAGGGGAAGCAGTTTTCCAGCCTTTGTTATGTTCTGTGCATCGTCGAAGGAGCATATTCTGTCAAACCGGTGCAATTGGTGGAATGCGTTGAATTACTGCAGTTAAGGAGTCACTGCTTTCCTATAAATCACAGAGGTTTTCTGGAGTTCCTTTCTGCCTTGCGTATAACTACACATCTCAAGTGGCTTTTTTGATTTGGAGTTGTGGGTTTTTATATTCAGTGTCGGGGGTTTTTTTATTGCTTCTTTCCACGGTGCAGTTTTATGTTGCCGAACAGTAACAATTAGGTTCTTATGCCTTATCTGCTATACAAAGCACCTGTATAACTTAAGAAATACTCATACGTTTCTTGCTGTGTTGCTTCTTAAAAAATAATAATAGTAATAAAAGAGCAAAGCCTTTTGCAGAGTAGAGTGTCTTACCTAGCCAGTTACATCCACGCGAGTTGTCGCTGAACATCTCGCAGCTCAGGCTAAGCATGAAGACTGGGAAGGCAAGTAGAAGGGAGGAAGTTCTGGCTTCTGATACCAAGAATAAGGGAGTGTTTTTAATTAGTACTGACTGAAATGGCCTGAAGTTGTTAACAGAGTGCATCTAGATGAGGCTGCACCAGGACTGCCTCTGGCTTTGCCCCAAAGCTTTCTTGGGAAGGGGTCGTGGGGAGGCAGGATCTGAGCTTTCTTTTAAGCAGTCACTTGCATAGCAGGAAACTGCTGGGATACCTGAGGAAAGAATAGCTAGATGCTTTGGCTGAACAGCTTTCTGCAGTTCAAAATAACATATACATCACAGCTACACACACACAAAAATTCCAGAGAAATAACAGCGTGCTCCATTCCTAAAGCAACAGGGGTTTGTCATTTAAAATAGTGCACTTTGGATGAAGTGCAGAGAAGTCCTTACTTTCTGTTCTTTCTTTTGAGCAGTGATTCATTTACAACAGCGCTAGACTATTTAAAAACTCAAACCTTCCGGTCTTTTAAAATATAGCTAACAATGACATAGTCATTAAAAACATTTTTAGAGTAAATTTGCCTTCAAAGCAAATGGAGTGTGGTGAAAACATGAAAAATCAATGCATGATCTTGTTTTAGGAGAAGAATAGGCATGAACAGAAGGGATAGGCATGGAAGGAGAGGCGGTGGGGTGGCTCTGTATGTTAGGGAGTATTTTGATTGTACAGAAATGAACGATTGTGAAGACCAAGTCGAGTGCTTATGGGTAAGGATGAGGGGGAAGGCCAACGAGGCAGATATCCTGCTGGGAGTCTGTTAGAGACCACTCAACCAGGATGAAGAGGCAGATGAAACATTCTATATGCGACTGGCAGAAGTCTCGCATTCGCTAGCCATTGTTCTTGTAGGGGACTTCAATCTACTGGACATCTGCTGGAAGTATAACACGGCAGAGAGGAAACAGTCTAGGAGGTTCCTGGAGTGTGTGGAGGATAACTTCCTGACACAGCTGGTAAGTGAGCCCACCAGGGGAGGTGCCTCGCTTGACCTGCTGTTTACAGAGAAGGACTGGTGGGAGAGGTGATGGTCGGAGGCCGTCTTGGGCTTAGCGACCATGACATGGTAGAATTCTCAAGTGTGAGCGAAGTAAGGAGAGGGGTCAGCAAAACTGCTACCATGGACTTCCAGAAGGTAGACTTCAGGTCATTGGTTGAGAGAGTCCGTTGGGAGACAGTCCTGAAGGACAAAGGGGTCCAGGAAGGCTGGACAGTCTTCAAGAAGGAAATCTTAAAGGTGCAGGAGCAGGCGGTCCCCATGTGCCGTAAGACGAGCTGGCAGGGAAGACAACCGGCCTGGCTGAACAGGGAGATTTTGCTGGGACTCGGGGAAGAGAGTTTATCACCTCTGGAAGAAGGGGCAGGCAACTCACGAAGAGTACAAAGATCTCGTTAGGTCAAGCAGCGTCAAAATTAGAAAGGCAAAAGCCCAGCTAGAGCTCAGTCTGGCCACGGTCTTAAAGGGTAACAAAAAATGCTTTTAAAAATATATTAACAATAAAAAGAGAGGCAAGGAGAATCTCCATCCCCTACTGGATATGGCAGGGAACATTTGTCTCCAAGGATGAGGACAAGGCTGAGGTACTTAATGCCGCCTTTGCCTCAGTCTTTAATAGCCAGTCCAGGTATCCGCAGGGTATTCAGCCCCCTGAGCTGGAAGACAGGGATGGAGAGCACAATAACCCACCCATAATCCAGCAGGAAACAGTTAAGGACCTGTTAAGCCACCTGGACACCCACAAGTCTATGGGGCCTGATGGGATCCACCCGAGAGTACTGAGAGAGCTGGCAGAGGAGCTTGCCAAGCCACTCTCCATCATTTATCAGCAGTCCTGGTTAACAGGGGAGGTCCCAGAAGACTGGAGGCTTGCCACTGTGATGCCCGTCTACAAGGAAGGCCGGAAGGAGGATCCTGGGAACTACAGGCCTGTCAGCCCAACCTTGGTACCGGGGAAAATTATGGAGCAGTTCATCCTGAGGGCGCTCACAGGGCATCTGCAGGACAACCAAGGGATCAGGCCCAGCCAACATGGGTTCATGAAAGGTGGGTCCTGCTTGACCAACATGATTTCCTTCTATGACCAGGTGACCCACCTAGTGGATGAGGGAAAGGCTGTGGATGTTGTCTACCTGGACTTCAGGAAAGCCTCTGACAGCGTCTCCCACAGCATTCTCCTGGAGAAACTGGTGGCTCGTGGCTTAGACAGGTTTACTCTTTGCTGGGTGAGGAACTGGCTGGATGGCCGAGCCCAGAGAGTTGTGGTGAACGGCGTTAAATCCGGCTGGCGGCCGGTCACAAGCGGTGTTCCCCAGGGCTCGGTTCTGGGGCCAGTCTTGTTCAATATCTTTATTGATCATCTGGATGAGGGGATCAAGTGCTCCCTCAGTAAGTTTGCAGATGACACCAAGTTGGGTGGGAGTGTTGATCTGCTGGAGGGTAGGAGGGCTCTGCAGAGGGATCTGGACAGGCTGGATGGACGGGCTGAGGTCAACTGTGTGAGGTTTAATAAGCAACAACCCCATGCAACGCTACAGGCTTGGGGAAGAGTGGCTGGAGAGCTGCCCAGCAGAAAGGGACCTGGGGGTGCTGGCTGACAGCCAGCTGAACATGAGCCAGCAGTGTGCCCAGGTGGCCAAGAAGGCCAACAGCGTCCTGGCCTGTATCAGCAATAGTGTGGCCAGCAGGAGTAGGGAAGTGATTGTGCCCCTGTACTCGGCACTTGGTGAGGCCGCACCTCGACTCCTGTGTTCAGTGTTGGGCCCCTCACTACAAGAAAGACACTGAGGTGCTGGAGCGTGTCCAAAGAAGAGCAACAAAGCTGGTGAGGTGTCTGGAGCACAAGTCTTACAAGGAGCAGCTGAGGGAACTGGGGTTGTTCAGTCTGGAGCAGAGGCGGCTGAGGGGAGACCTTATCGCTCTCTACAACTACCTGAAAGGGGGCTGTGGCAACGTGGGTGTTGGTCTCTTCTCCCAAGTAACCAGCGACAGGAGGAGAAGAAATGGCCTCAAGTTGTGCCAGGGGAGGTTTAGACTAGATATTAAGAAAAATTTCTTTACGAAGAGAGTGGTCAGACATTGGCACAGGCTACCCAGGGACATGGTGGAGTCACTATCCCTGGAAGTGTTCAAAAAACATCTGGATATTGGGCTTCGGGACATGGTTTAGTGGGCTTGGTGGTGTTGGGTTAATGGTTGGACTTGATCTTGAAGGTCTTTTCCAACCTTAATGATTCTGTAATATTTTATACAAAAGAGGGTAAGAAACTTAAACCTTTCAAGTTGAGTAAAGCTTTAACATCGTTAGGCGAGTCTGAACTAGAGTGCCCTTGTGCAGGGGTTTTTTCCTAATTTCTGTCCTATCAAAATGTAAATTTGATTTCCATAGCAAAAATGGTTCTTCTTCAAACAATTTTAACCCTGTGAATTATTTGAACTTTTAACCCTTCTGAGGATGCCAGCTTTTTACAGTCCCCAAAGGTAAAGAAGATTTAAGTGTTAACAGTTCCCTTTTACCAACTGTGTTAAAAAAAAAAAAAAAAAAAGTATACAAGGTACTTTTAAGGTACAGGTCCCCAAACCCTACTCCCACCTCTCTTCTTTAGGGGCACCAGTCTTTGGGCTGTAACATACAACCTGAAGTTATATCATGAACCTTAAGTTATATCATGAAACTTGCATAGTAACATTCTGAAAGAGAAAGCAGGGACTCCAGAAGGGTAAGTTACTCCTCTTCACAGAGCTAGCCATCTGAAAAGCTCTGTGTACCCACTTCCAGCCTGACAGTGCTGGCTCAATGGTTATAGCTTTGCAATATGTTATCAAATTGTAAAGACTGATAGAGGTCATCAGCGTGGACATTGTCGGTGTCATAGTACTGGTTACCTGCAATGCTATTCTCATGGTTTGGGATCGGGTTGGTGGATAGCCTTGATTCACTTAAAACGTCTTGGTCTATAAAACTGTAAGCGGCTGGATCGGCTAAGTTAGACTGCGAGTTAAAAGGCGTGCTGCCCGGGGCTGCTACAGACGGGCAGGCCGGGGGCACCTGATGGAGCTGCTGCTGCCTGTGACCGCTTGCACTTAAGACTGGATTATACTTCTCGAAGTTTATACTAGTGCAGTTCATGTCATCGGTCTCCATGTTCACGATGCTGGCGGTGTTGATGCTGGCTGTGGAGATGCTGGTGGGATGAGCCTGGTGCACGATGCTGTTACTAGAAACGCTCTGCATGTCTGCAGTTGACACCGCCACGGCTCCCATCCCGTTTGTGCTGCTGAAATTCTGGTAGAAGCCGGAATCCTTCTCATCGGGCCAGTTCAGAGGGTTGTTGTGGAAAGCTGGGAGAGAGCTGCTGCCCTGAGCAGCAGGCTGAGGCACATCTGCCACGAAGCTGTTCTGTGGGTGCGCATTGAGCAGGCTGCCGGCTGCAGAGGGGGTGCTGTACAGCTGCTGCCAGCACGAGGAGAACGTGTCTTGCTTCCCTGGCCCCACCTGTGCAGGCTGAGGGGGAAGCTGGCTGCAGACAGGGTAGATCTGACCAGTGTTGGCCAGGGTTCCCAGCCCCGGCATCATCAGCGTGGACAAAAACATGTTTGGTTCTATGGAAAGGAAAGACGTGACTGCATTTTAATACCCTTTTTTGTATTTTTTTGAAATTGCAAATGGTAAAAAGCGAAGCAAACACAGTGCTATCATAGTAAGATTATATGTGCCTTTGCACTCTCCAGGGTGGACCCTAGATTTCTGGACAGCAGCAAGACAACTATCCACCTCGCCCCTCTGCAGCAAATGCTGAAGGTGACAGCTACAATTAAGTAAGGAACTGATGGGTTTAGTTTGTACAGTCAAAAGTACCAGTATCTTACAGGAAGAAGCCCTCAAGAGAATATTACAATTTCAAGCAAAGAGGAGGGAAGGCCAGGAACTGAGTGCACGTTTCAAGGGCTGAGTATCTGAACACAAACAAAGAGCAGTAGTTATCTAAATTAAGGCTGAAAGCTAGCGATGCTTAAAGATGGTGTAGCCCTCTCCTGTGCAAAGGGGAAGTTGCAACATGGCTGAGGCTTTGAGAAGAAGAGGAGGAGGGAAAGAAAGAGATGGGTACCACTGCTGCTTTGTGAGCTTCAGTGCCCTCCTGAAAAACACCCTTCCCCACAGCAATCGGGCACTATTGGTTTCAAACCGCTGTCAGGCTGGGACACACGTGCAAAAAACCTACCTTTCTTAATCAGCTTCCCTTCCGGAGCACCAGCAGGGAATGGAGCTGCTTTGGGCCTCTCTGTCGCATTCGATCCTGCGATGGAAGAAATCCTGAGTCTACACTGAATGTTGACTTTTGTATAAAATAACTCCACTGAAGTGTAAGTTCGCTCAAACAAGAAAGAGAGACAAATATTTTCCTTACCACAGTCCTGTATGAGCTTTTGCCAAGCCAATGTTGATCTCTGCCTTTTTGCTTTGTTGCCATATGGATCTACAGAGAAAGGGGGTACAAAGAAAAAGTTTAGTAAAGGAACTTTCTAGACCTTATACTAGTGGCCCCTAATTGTAGTTAAATATATTTAAAGAGAAGTACTTCTGACATGACAACGCTAACCAAGACAATGTTATTACCAGTGATTCTTGATATTTACATTGAAGGAGGGAGCAAACTGACTATTGTTACTTTTAAAAACCAAAAAACCTACTTTGTAGAAGTAGCATTGTAGAATTTTTGCTAATTACATTACTGTTCATTATCAACACGGGTTCTGCACTGATAATGGCTTTTCAGAAACTCAACTAAGTGGAACCATACCCTTTTCATCTGGTAGGTATCTGAAGTCCATAGGTTCACTGACTTCCTGGTCTGAAGGTCTTCGCAGCTGCATCTTCACCGTGACGGGCTCGGTGATATCTTTGAGAAACGGCGGCGTTCTGAACACAATTGCAACTTGACGGTGAACATCAGCTTGTGAGAAGGAACCTTTGGCCTCCCAGTTGTCCAAGACAAATCTGACTTCTATATCATCTAGTCCATTAGAAACAGAAGATGCTCGTTAAGCTGAAAACTTGCAGCAGAAAGAACAGGGAAGGGGAACAAAGAAAGGAATCTGACTCAGAATTCAGATGCAAAGTAAATAGCTTGACTTTAAAGGCACGGAGTATCTTTCAGAGGTGCTGAGAGCCCTTGAACCTGAAAGCTGTTCTGCTCAGCTGTAAAACCAGACCACTTACACAGGAGTGTGATGAAGGGCTTCAGTTCCCCGGCTAGAAAGGGGTAGTGTCAGCCATTTGGAACAAAGGCGGGGGGCAGGGAAAGAAACCTAGTCAAGATTACCTTTTTGAACTTTGTCACACAGTAGAAATATTTCATCTCCTCCTTTTACACTTCCACAGTTCTTGTTCACACGGCAGATTCTTAACTCTGCTGTGTTGGGAGCTCCTGGAAACAGAGAGGCAAATTTGATGATAAAGAATTATGGTAACTTTGTCACTATTGAAGATGAGGTGCTTGGAGTTAAGGCATATGAAGGGAAGGCAACAGCTGGAGGAGTGTAACACACCCCAAAATCCACACTAACCAAGTCGCTCTGTACAGGAAAGCCAGAAGCAGGGCTTGATGTTCCACATGACCTACAGCGCTCAGCCGCTCATCTCCAAACACAAGATACCAGTTTGCAGCTGTGCCACTTACTCCCTAACTATTCTAGAGTAGTCTCAAAATACTTCCCCGAATGACATTATGGCACTCAGCGCTGCTGCCTGTCAAGCTGTAGAATTCAAAGCGGTTCTTCGAGGGACTGATTACCTGTTACAGCCATGCTTCTCTGGAAAAAGCTGGGCTAGCAAGTCAAGAAAATTACTCTCTCTAGGTGTTTGAGAACAGGTCTAGGAGTCTTAACTGTCATGCTTTTACTCAGGGAGGCAGATTTCACCCCAAAATGCTCAAAATTCAACTGCAAGCTATGGCTGTACACGTACAGCACTCACGACAGCTGCGGATGGAGAGCTGCCCCATGCACAACCTCTGGTAGCATTGTATGTCGCAATAACTTAACCGCTGCCCAGGTTTGCACATTGCATCCAAACAACCCGACGGCTACGGGGGACTCGTGCAGATGGAGACAAGCACTGCCTGACGGTGTCCGGCCCCGTTCAGCAGCAGCAGTCTTCCTGCAGAGTACATATGGACAGAAGACTACTGCAAGAAATATCAGCCCCGTGAAGCTTTGGGGGGGGCTATGTCACAATTTATTTAGAAGGGCACTACTGTCACAATACAGTAACAAAGAACAAACAGGCAAAAAACGCCAGACTGGAAGACATCTCTCAGGAATTTCAAGTTCAGCCCCTGTGCCTGTATGCTCTGTTGGTACTTTTAGGTACACGAGCACATACCAATTTTAAGACCCCGTCTTCACTTAACATGCCAAGTAACTGATGCTCATTTTTCTGCTCCGGTCTGTGACCATGTTCATAGTTTACTGCACCCCCCTCCAATCCCAAGAGAACAGAACTACACTGTGCCATGATGTTCTCCCATCGTCTTAGGTCAAGACATCAACTCCAAACGTATTTAAAACGCCTGGGAGGATCTGGCTGGTGCCCCTTCGTGACCCAGAAACCGATCCTCTTCCCGCCACGGCCTCCCTGCTCCAGGTACAGAGATGAAATACAAAACCAAAGCTCATGGTGTCACACGCCCCTCTACACTCCCCCCCCGCAAAAATCCAGTTTAGACTCTCGGTTTGAGTCAATTCCTGCCCAATCTTTCATGGCCGTGGCACAATACAGACTATGCTTAAAACAGAGCTCCTGGTCACCTCAGGCCAGACCCCAATTCTGTAGTTACTATCTGCAGGTATTACTATTCTTAGGAGAAGCGGGTGCTACAGCCTCATTTACTACATGACACATGCCACTTCATTTGCTGAATGAATCGGAAACTTTGAAGGGAGGGGAAACAAAACAAACCCAAAACCAGCACAGGATCATATGACTGACAGTGTCATCATGCGTTTTTCACAGGAAGGGTAAATTAAGAATTGCAAGGAGAAACCTAATTTTACCTTTGTTTCACTTCTGTCCGTTTGAATGGCGCTCGGTGTCCTTTTAACGGGTTTTTGGGAAGGTCTCTTAGGCTGGAGTTTGTTGTTTTGTCTTTTATTTTAAGGGGAGTTTAGAAGGGAGGATAAAGGGAAGAAACGCAAATGCCAGCAGACATGGATGCGCCACTCCCTGCTGTCAGCCCCAGTGCCGGGCTCGAACACTGAGTTTGGCAGCCGCCTCAGAGGGAGACATTCTCTGCGGCCTCTGTCACGCTGTGCTGCTTCCCATCCCTCCTCGCCTCCTGCCCAATCCCTGTTCTTCGCTCCCCAAAAGCACATCCCTGGTACAAGTCCCCTAGAAAAACGAGCTTCTCACCAAACAGCCCGTCACTGTCAACAAGGGCAGAGCACCATCTTCTCCCTAACCTTGTTTCTCCGAAATGGCAAGCTGCTTTATCTGGCTCTTCCCAAGAGTCTTCAGCGCGGTAAGACACGCGACTTGGGAAATTTCTGTTCAATGCCAGTTAACCGTACAAGCAACTGAAAACAGAAGCTGCCTGTAACGCTGAATTTTGTAAACTTGCAGTCTCTGGTAATGTGATTGCCTCTGTATTATGATCCTCTTATTCTTGCGTATCTCTACTATCCAAAGCAGGTGGAGACTACAAAGTATATTAGAAAGCGAAGAAAGTACTAGATTTAAAATGTGCAAGCCCATTTTCAGAAAAGCTCTGAATACTTTTTTGCTCGTCCTCTGGACAGATCTGCGAAAGCTTGCAATCTAACAATCTAGGATTTCCAAGCCCGTTGTACCGTACAATTTTATCTTTTATCTAGGGTTAAACCTGACCTTACCCAGTTCCGCATGACGGTGCAGGTTTAAAAAGGCTAACATTTTAAAAAGAACTTCAGATCTGAAACTGCTGTTCCGGACAAGAGCAGCATAATTTTTATGATTTGTGGTTGCAGCCATGCACTGTTTTATTTACACCGCAGCTACGTTACACAGAGGATTTTAGATACCTATAGTATATCAGAAGCTGCCCACACACACCCACGCTAAAAAACCAAGCTTCCCCCACCACACAGCTATCTGTCATTTCAACAGCTTAGCAAAGACTGACGTCAATCAATGTAGATGAGTAATCATGATTTGGCACATTTCTAAATGGCATCTGACACATAGCTGCGAATCTTGTACATCAATTTTATCGCAACCCTAATTACTCTAGTACTACACGGGTTCTCAGTAGCACAATGCGCACAAGTTCCAACTTCTAGATAATTCTAGAAGAGACTCTAAACAAAACCACCTGAGTACATACTCAGTGTCTTCATAGTGGTTATGCCCACATCAACACAATTCTAACATCAACTTTATAAACACAGGCCTCATTTTATTCACTAGCTTCTGCTGAAGTATTGACCTTAGATATTTAGCATGGAAATACTTTCACTGCAGAAACAAAAAAGGTTCCAATTATTAAAAGCTCTTCCGCTATTCTTCTCCAAGACAAGTCCAGCACACGTTGAGGGCTAAAATCCACAACTGAAGGGACCTGCCAAGGCCGTACGGAAGTCTACTTTTGCGGAATGTGGAAAACGGTGCCAAGAGGGGTGTTTTCACATACTTCTGCACCCTCCCCGAGCATGATCAAACACCCCCGCCTTGCACAGAAGTGACCCAGAGGACTGGCACAGACCTCAGAAACTGGCCTGGCATTTTTCATCTCAAGCCAAAAGAGAAAAACAACAAGAAAAAAAAGAAATACACATTTGACTGAGTTGGTACTTACTGTTGTCATAGATCGGGTTGGAAATCAAAGGAGGAAGAGCTAACGTGTAGTTGCCATGTTCATCAGGGAGAAAAGCTTGGAAGCAGAGGCGGACGACATTGAGATCATACTCATCGATGTTGTGCAGCTGTTCTTCAGGCACTGAACAGCAGAAGGGAAGACAAGGCCACAGATCAGTCATCAAAATCAGCAGTAATTCTTTAACAAACTGGGGATGAATCTCCACCAGTAAAAGAGACGGTGTTGCCAAGGCAGACAAAATGTGCCCATGGTCCCCAGTGGCTTTCCAGGGGCTGCTTGAATAAATTCCTTGCACATAGTAAGGGATACAGAAGCCTTTAATCAAACCTTTTAAAAATCAAAATCAAATCAAAACTTCCC
This sequence comes from Phaethon aethereus, assembly GCF_964289735.1. Classification (NCBI taxonomy): domain Eukaryota; kingdom Metazoa; phylum Chordata; class Aves; order Phaethontiformes; family Phaethontidae; genus Phaethon; species Phaethon aethereus. The sequence continues at coordinate 126,087,617 of NC_138576.1, forward strand.
TTCATCAAACAAGGCTACACTGTCTGAGTTCTCCAGCTGTTTCTTGCATCTGGTTTCCTCACTTTGCCATCCACATCAGTTTCATGTAGTTCAAGAGTCATTCCCTGGACATGTGTCTCTCTCATTTGTGCATGATAAAATTTACAAAATTAATGTTGCCACCAAAGAAAAATCTTTCAGTACAAATAAGTCCTAGGACGTAGCTGAAGATTTTTACCAACAGTGAGAGGCTTCTGCTACGTGGCGTCATTCTTTTCCTCTAGAAACTGAGACAGAAAAATAATCGAAGGCAGTTCTTGGGGCAAGAATGAGGCCAAAACACCACAAACCATCTTCCCCTCAACATCTGTGTCACTTCAGTACCTTTAAGAACAGTGATTAGTGGTGTCAGTAATGATTTAATTTCATAATACAACAAGCAAGCCCTTGCTGGAAAGGATCCGTTTCCTTACACATTCCTCCCAGTCTAAAACACAAACGCATAGCCCAAGCTCAGTGTTTCAGTATTGTTCACTCTTCCACTTATTTTAATTTCAACACATAGGACCTGGGCTATCGTTACCGAACATTTCACACACTCCTAGCTTAATGGGCCATTGTGAGAAAAGCAGCCCTCTCCGAATTCCACGCTTTCCTTTAAGGTCTGACATTAACTATTATGCTGACATTCGATGCCAGCAAAACGAGAAACTGATTTAATTTCATTTAAGTAGAAGTACTGATAGTTAAAATCATTTAAAGTGGCTCTCTTTTCCAAAATCATTCGAAGCAGTAGCTCAGCATCGTGAGATACTCCTCGCAATTACCTAAAATGAACATGTGCCAAGGCAACAGATCACAACCTGTCAAGTTCACTCCTTCCCCTGCCCTTTCAAAGGCCTCTTGCAAGAATAAAAGATTAAATGTGCCTGCGATAAGAAGTCTGGGGATCCCACTGTACTGATTAGATTGCAGTGCTCTGACCTTTAACATTTATCACCGGGCTGGTCTCCACCCTGCCATGAGTGGGATTCCACAATGCCCACTTGAATGATTTCTTCCTTTCACCTTTTGATAGTGTGAAATAATAAATGCACTGAGCTCAGAATACTTTCCACTGGCATTTTTAGTCTTTCTTGTGCTCTGAATATCTCAGTTTCTCCTGGTCTCTACTGTAAAAAGAAACCAAGTCACTCTTTCCTTTTAAAAGTCCATGATATGCAATATCTCAAGACAAATACATCCGTGAGTACAAAACTAAGCAGCAACTACGTACGTAACGTTGGTGCCCAAGGGAGTTCTGCCAGCGTGCACTTCGCAGGTTGGTGGCTGACTGTTATTACCAGATACGGAGAACCAAGTGTTATAATTTAAGGTACTTCATTAGCCAGCCTGCTAACTTAATAAAATAGGATCTTTAGGAAAACGAGTTTGGAACATACCGCTGTTCAGCCTAACTCAGCTTTGGCAGACTCCGCAGCCCAACTGCCCCTTCCTAAAGCCTGACTTAGAGAATCAAAAAAAGAAACATGCATTCTCTAGATTGCACCTTGCAGAAGGGATCATCCGGAGTGCAATGCCACCTTGCTGCCAGCAGCTCAGGCGATTCTTCTAATCCATGCTCTGACCTGACGGCCAGCAGGCAATTAGCTCCCAAGGACACTCTGGCATCAAGGCTTACGCTTGTGTGTTGTATTAGCCATTGGTGACCACGTGGATCCGGCCAGAGAGCCCAAGCGGTAGTCAAATTTCAAACCTCTTAAAAATTGAATCGAGCACAGAGATTCAATACCTTTGTCTAAGTCAACTCATTGCAGACAGAAGCCAAGCACAAAAATCTGGATCTGGCTTTTGATTCTGAATCGAAAGCGAGGACTTTGTGGTTGTGCAATCAAGTCTCTCTCTCACAGGTTAAAAAGCAGCACCAGTCCTGCACTGCGTCTGCCACGGGCACAGCAGCCTCTTCCTCAGAAACAAGTAACAGCAGGCTTAAGACAACTCTGTAAGTGCAAAAATACACTAGATACGGAGAAAATTATTAATGCTAGTGTTCAAATTACATCATTTCCTGTACCATGAACTTTCACAAATCCCCAATAAATCTATTTAACCACCTGATATAGGGAAGGTGTGGTGTGCCAATAATTGCAAGAAACAGAATTGCTGTATATCTGCTCCTAATTTGCATGTTCTTATAAATCATTTAATACAATTTTTAAAAATCTGTAGTTTGAAAGAGGAAGTGCTCAGTCAGGACTGATTCCTCCTGGGCTATTTTTAACCAGATGAGAAGAACGTAACAGAGCAAAAAAGGAGAACAAGGCAGCTGCAACTCCATCTTGTGATGACATGCTTACAAAATATACAGAGGCTAGATTCGAATAAAGCAGCGCACAGCTTTCATCAATTTCAGAACGTACCTCATTCCCACCTAAAAGACAATCACCCAAACAAAATAAGATGTTGTTATTTCTAACAAACTTCTAATTCTGCTCCCTGTGAAGTCAATTTGAGAGTAGCCACTAAGTTGAACAGATGCTGCCTTACACCTTAAGAATATTAAAAACAAACAAAAACGAGGCAGACAAACACACTGACTAATGCCTGGAGTATGGCCGTACAGAGGATGGTCGTGTCATTCAGTGTTATTTCACCAACTTCTCTACAGAAGGACAACAGACGGGGTTAAACCTGACAAACCTGAAGTTATTAAAGTTAAAAAACGCTGTTGGAGATTTCGGGAACAGAAAGGACGGGAGAAGAAGAGCAGCCATTCAACCAGCCTGTGCAAGCTCCACACAAGCAGCTCTACTAAAACCAGCGACATTACACACGTGAAGTAAAAAACGTCACACGATGCAGCGTGTTGGGAGCAGATACAGTAAAAAAAGGCTCAAACACAACACATCAATAAAAGGAAGAAGTAGTCTGTTTTTGGCAAGAGTTCAACTTTCTCTTCTGACTGCTTCTCGCTGTGTGGTACCACACCTTGCTGTCTTCATTTGAATCCAACCGAAAGAGCTGGAATGCAACCAACAATCTAGGTATGTTCCTGTGATGGCCCAGTCTAATAAAAAACTAGCCTTAACCTGGCAGAAATTCATTTTCCGCAGTTATCTATGCAAACACGAGCGTATGAAGGAACGTTTGTAAGTACAGCTCTTTCACAAGGGGAAGGAGAGCTTTCAAAAGTAACGCTTAGCAACTCATACGCATAAAAATGACAATATTTAAAAAGAATTAAAATTCTAAGGTAATTATGGGACAAGCTGCCAAAAAAAAAAAAAAAAATTTCCATCAAAACACCACCAGCGTTGATGGAAAAAGAAAACTAACTCCACTCACCGAAGATTCTGGCAATAGGATTTAAAAAAATTGTAACCTGGAGTTACAATCAAACCTGGGGAGTATTAGCTGCTCAACCTGAAAGGGGCTACAATACCTAGTAAATCCTTTCCTCATAAATCCGTTTACAACTCTTCTGAAAGAAATGCTGATTCCCCAAGTTAAAAATTACTATCTTTGAAATAATTCTCCACTGCATTATCCACTATCGTGGGAAGAGACTGACATAGTCCCAATGTGGGCACAAAAACACCCCACGCAAGTTAACCATGAACTCCTTCCAGCCTGAGCTGGCTAATCCGGGCAGCTCACGCGACACGGGCACTAGATTTCCATCACTGAAATCCAGATGTTCCCTGCTGGGTTTCTACTGAGTGAGAGAACTTCTTGGATTTGCTTCTGTAGCACAAAATCGGAGACTTTCTGCGTCCAACCCACCAATATCCAATTCCAAGCTGGGGCACAAAATTAAAGATACCGATAATATCGGGCCTCCTGTTTGTTCCATTTTATCAATTTCTAATGTTTCTTACTGTTTTAAACAGTCTTCAACATCTGGAAAGGCCAATAAAATACCACTTATCTGATGAAATTACCTGGGGATTAAGGGCCCTGATGTTTACTCATAAGGTGATGCTACAGGGAAAGTGAAAGTTTACTTTGAACACTGAAGAGAAATCATGAAGTGTTTGGTTTTTTGACTGATAATGCGATACCTGATTAAATAGCAGATTCCTGACATACAGCCCTCCACCCAACTTCTAGACGAATGATGTCAGAAACTTCTGGAGTGGGTGGAGTTGGAGGTACTTTAGCATCTAAACTTAACCTGCATGGAAACTTCCAGTGCAAGTGATGCGGTGTGACACATTCAGAGAGGGCTATGCTGAGAATACCAGTTCACCCGGCAAAGGGACACCTTGTGACCTTTCCTTCTCAACAAGGGGCTGCGGGGGCCTAGGGACCACGCTCCATCTCAAACAAAGAGAATGACCTCCTGCAAACGCTTCACCAAGGAGACCGCTCGGGAACACACATCATTAATAATCACCGTGAGCTGTATTCTGCTTTTTCTCTTACGCAGACGATGGTTTTTAATTTAAGGATATGCTGGGAGCCCAGTTTCATTTAAATGATGACACAGAGGTGGTTTGCCTCAAGTGTTTTGCTCCTGGAGCACAAAGATGCCCCCTTAACCCTGATACCAACCCATCAGTTTAACTGGGTCTCCACCAGAGGTTTTGCTGTAAAAGGCTGGCCCTGCCCAACCTTCATTTCCAGCACTACTCTTATGCTGGGACTAGGTCTTCTGTGGTGAATCAGATCAAGAAACTGGTCCGGCTCAAAACGAACTTGCCAGGAGAAAAAAAAAAAAAAAAAAAAAAAAAAAAAGAAGAGGAAAAGGTTTGTTTTCAGTCAGTCCTTTCCCACGACCACTAACCCTGGCACAAGGGAAACGGTGGAAGCAGACGGACAGAAGGAAGGACTGCCTCTTCCAGCGCTGGCACCGATGTACGCCAGGATCATCCAGGGAGATGGGGTGCAAGTCACGGGTCCCTCTCGGCGCCCGGGAGATACGTTTCAGATTCAGTTTACTGCCCCCAGCCTACGTCTGCGCTGCAGCCGCAGTTGTGACTGTGGAGCTGTACGGCAGCTAGCCTTAGGACGGCCTAGAGCGGCCAACGCAGCACATACTAAATTGCCTGGTGGCTCCTGTAGCTGAATCCTACACAGCTAAAAAAAGATCTCACCAGCTAGCTCAATGCTGCATTTGCTGTTTCTAAGTGAACTACAATCATACGGGTAACAAAGGCAAGAGCAGAGAGTCCTGCTGTGCTGATTGTCCCTTGCTGTCAAAAGCAGAATATTGCGCTGCTCTCTTTGTACCCGGGCTTCAGCGGCTGGACACGCAGCACTGGAAGACGGGCCAGGTTGTTTGGCTACACATCCAGAGGCACAACCACCACCAACTAGCACTGGCTGAGAGGTAGAAGCTGGGAAAAGGGGAGGGAAGGACGGTGGCAGCACTATGTTTCTTCGCCCGATACACCCATGCCTGGTTTATACCTCCGTGACCCACGAAGAGGTACGTTTCAATCAGCTCTGCAGAAAAAAAGAAACCTTCACATGTACCTATAAACGCAATTTCAAAAAAGCAAAAACTCAGGGGTTGATTCATGCAAATGACTGTAGAATTCAGATGCTAACCTACAGTCAATAAATGCCCAGACTACTAGAGCTACCTGTCCCTCACGTCTTTTGGGCTGCTTCAGCATGTGGAAGTGGCATTGCCCTGTTTTACAGAAGAAAGAAGCACAGGGAAGGTGAAGGGCCCGGCCCGATACCAAAACCAAGAGAAGAACTGGGAATAGAAATTAAAACTTTGAAAACTTAGTCCTTGTTTTGTCTAGACAATGTTTCTCTGAATCTGGATTCTTTTCCTGTTTTAAGTCCAATCTTAAAAAAAAAAAAAAAAAGGTAAAAATGGAACAGATTTCATCAAATATATCCAGCAGGCCCTGTGTGTTTCGAAGACATTTTTTAGCAGTTTCTGTTTTTTTGTGCTATAAAGAAGTCAGCATATTTTGTGTCTCTGCTTAGCAATTTTCCTCTTCATTTTTAAATAACTTGAAAAGGGGGTGTCCTTTAGGTTAACATAAAAATTTCAGCATAAACAGCAAGAAGCATTTGCATGAGGAACGAAAGAACAAAGGGCTTTCCAAAGGTAAAAGCTAAAGTCACGTTACAATCAGGACATTTGGCTTTCCTCGTGTGGATTTGCTCTGTTCCTCTTAAAAAGCTGGCAAGATTTACCAAGATTTTCAGCTTGAGAATTTAGGGGGGGGGGGGCGGTGTTACACATTTGTTTTAATTTAAGGACAGAAGTTTGAAGTTTCTTTTAACATCTGGGGCATTCATTACAGAGCACGCCGACACTTTCCACTTTCAAACCATTCCCAACTCCTGAATTCTTCCTAAAGAGACTTTTTTTGGTTCGTAACATTTTGCTGCTTTGCTCAGGTGACCCGTGGCCCGACAAGCCCCCCGGTAAAGCGGGTGCTGCCCTGCGGCGAGCAGGCTGGCGAGGGGGGGGATCCTGGCGAACTCGGCTGACGTGGGCAAGCGGCGTCAGAAGAGAGGGGGTCTTTGTGGGCGCAGCTGCGCAGGGGACAGCAAGGGAAGCTGCGGAGAGGGTGACTGCGTGCGTGGGCAGGAAGCGAGTGTGACTGGTGTGGGGACGAGCCCGGGTGCAGCGCGGAGGCGGGCAGGGGGGTGTCGTGGAGACTGTGACGAGCGCGAAGCCGACGCGGGGTCAGCTGCTCGCGGGCGGAAAGGGGAAATGGCAAAGGAAAGACTGCGGAGGCAAAGGGAGCCAAATTAGTTGTGGGGTACAGGGGAGAGCCTAAAAATTAATTAAATGCCTATTAGCAAGGGCAATTACAAACGAACAGAAACCTTAAGCATATGTCAAGCTCCAGGGAAAGCCTATTTATACCCTCTTGATCGGTGGCCTGAAATTTGGCAAGTCTCTGGGTTTCTCACTCTAAGACGAGTCTAAGGTTTTCGTGCTGCCATCCACCTGGCTAGAAAAAGGTTAGTCCTCTGCGATACTTTGCCAAGTACAGTTTTCCCCTAAATCTAAAGAACACATTTAGGGCTTTTCCTCATTGATAATTAACTTGAGTTGTTATTAACTCAATTGTTGTCTCTATGTCAAGTCACACCCACCCGCAAAAGCTCTTAACTCAAGACTGGCTCTTCTTTTAATTTGAGTTGGCTGTACATCAGACAGTACATGGGAAGACAAGGATATGGCACAACTCAACAGCTACCAAAAGAAAACAAACACCCTAGAAAGCAGACGTGGACCAGCTCCACTGGAGGAGTAACTCTGCTCCTTGGATGCTGTGCTATTTATATCATCGTTACAGTTCCCTGGTGCGTTCAGGGGTAAGAGGCAAGAAAGATTCCTAGAATTGTTTCGCTTATTAAAGGACAAAACCATACGGGATGTAGCCTTGTAGGCACAGTGGAAGATGAACACGTCCAGCGATGGTGTGGAAACAACAACTCTCTCTCAAACGAGGTGAACGCAAGAGGAGGAACCTCAGCGCAAGTCATCCGATTTGCATCCCAGTGAACGCACACAATTTGCGCAGCCTGTACTGAACCTAACAAGGGATAAATGCTGCCAGCTAGCAGCTAACATCATGAAACAGCCTCACAGGCACGCTTGCAGAATGACTTGGATGCAGACAGCTCCAGCTAGGCACGATCTGCAAACACCGACTTCTTATCATCCAGGAGTTTGGAGGCAGACATCAGTTGCTTTAACAGTATAGGCAAGAGTGCTGGAGAAAATTATCTTAAAAAAACGTAGTCTTGACCAAGCAACTTCCTGCTGTTGCTGATTATTCAGCGTGCATCCATAGCGTGTGCTGGAACGCGTGGAGGAGACGTGACACCACTAGAGAATTTGTGTTAGGGCTCACCCTCCCTTTGCCATCCCAGTTGCCTGTGGCACCCGGGCTTCCCTGGAAGACGATGGCCCCTTTACACAAAGAAGACTGGATTGCAACTTTGCGGACCCGCGCCTCGCTATTACTTCATCCCTTACTGACAAGGCAAATAATACATATGCCGGCAAGCTGGAGGTGTTTTGCATCTGTTAATAGGGTCAATACCAAACCTCTGCCCCGAAAGGCGACTCAGGCCAGGCACTGTTTGACTGTTCCAGAAGAAGGTGGGAAAGAAAAAGAAAGAACAACCAACTCACAAACACCCTGGAGGCTAGTTTTCAGCTCCATGAAGTTTCTTTTATGATGTTCATACACGAAATGAGTAACACTAACTTGCGACCCGCTTAGAAGATGTGCCGAACTCCAAAACTTCCCTAAACAGAAAAGTCCGATGCCTTTCTGAAGACACATAAATAAAGCACAATGCAGGATGGATACAATGCAGCCTGTGCAATCTTGGAGAATGTACTGATACTCTTCTGACCTTAAAAAACAAACATACTAAATCCATACATAAAACTTTCAATCTTATCAAGCAGCAAACGTTACAGTGACTGCTGCTAATGAAACCCTGTTTTGATCAACTAAGCACACATATAAAAACATTTCTGTCACTAATCCTGTTTTATTAGACCTTGGTCCTGTGCCTTTCTGGACTCTACTTAGCGTGGGACTGCCCTGGAGCGGCTGGAGGCCATTCTCAAGCGGCTCTGCTTTGTGCTGACACGTTACCAAGTGCCAAAAGGCAATTAGGCAGGCTGGGGATTGCCAGCGGCCCCTTCCCAGCACAACCCCTGCCCGAGAGCAGGGTGCTGCCCGGTGCGTCACCCAAGCGAGGCTCTCCCCTGCTGCCAGGGCAGGGCTGTGGTCTCCTCCGCCACTGGACCGGTGGGAAGCAGCCCAGGGTCTGACCTGATGCTACCAAGCGCAACCGGCGGTAATCGCCCAAAAATGACTAGCGAATTTGGAGTTACGTGCCGACCGCTGTAAAAAAAAATCTACCGTCAAGTGATTTAATTAAACACGTCTTCACTGTTGCACTCAGCAGTGCTAGGAACAGAGCTAACTATGTGGTTGCTAGAGTTTCTTTGGGGAAATACACGTACGGAAAGGGATTTTATCATGTTCTTTTACTGCATGACATCAAGAGAAAACGTCAACTCATTTTTTTATTTATGGAGTAAAAGAAAGCCAAGAGGGCTGAACAGAAGAGGTCCCCTTTTTTGTTTGAAATGAAGGTAGAGCTGGCTGAGTCAAGGTGAAATAATTAAAGCATTTAAACTGTTTAAATTGTGCTGATGGACTAAACTCATGTAAAAACAGGTGCTACTGTGTGCATACATTATCAGAACGAGGGTAACTGTTTAGATGGACCATCAGCCTGACTCCAAACGGCCACCCTAAAATTAAGAAAATTATCTAAACTGTTTTTCATTCTGTAATAAGCTCAACATGCTTCTTTTTGTCCCAATTCAGAAACATGTATTTTGAAGTTAGCCAGAAATCCAGCTCTTGACTCTCTACAAAGGGTCTTACCCGAATTTAGCAAGACTTCAGTGGGGTATTAAAAAAAAAATTTTTAAAAACGCATTTGGAAAATCTCCAAGCACTTAAGCAAATACATGACTGCATTCATAATAATGCTTAACTAATAGTTTGGGGGCATTTATGTTTTTCATCTAATTCCCCCGAGTTGTGCCTGCATGCTGAATGTCTTGGTCCCGCTCCAGTTGGCCCTACAATCTGCTGTGCGTTCCCCACCCCCTCTGTGAAGTGAACTTAGCAATTATATGGCCGTGAGATGAATTGGTTTAGCAAGTTGATCTGAGGGGAAACCACTTTTTTTTTTTTCTTTTTTTTTTTTTTTTTTTGTTGCAAGTTGGTTTTCCATTGGAGCAACTTGCTGACTCCGTTCGCCGCGTAGCCACACAGTCTCTGTATCTGGTGTGAGGAAAGTAGTAGGAGTGCGTGACCAGGGACGGTGGGAAGAGCAGGATGACTCTTTTTGAGAGCAGCCCACAGATCAGCTGTCATACAAAACTAGAGCCCGTGGGTAGGCCCTTACAGGTGTGGCTGTGTAGCAGCACAACCTGCCTCAGCCTTGACTGAGGCCAATACTGCTGTGGCCCGTACCAGCTGCCATGCTCTACAGTCAGGCGAGGGGCAGCTTCAAGGAGGCTATCAGCTCCCTGAACTGGCTGGCTGAGGGGTTTCTGCTGCTATCCCACCGCCTCTAGAATGTACTTTTGTCCAAGCGGCAACTCACATTGCTGCTGGGGATTAAAAAAATACAGGCAGACAGACAAAAAAAAGAGGGGGGCAACCATCCAAATAGATTCATCACGTGATGACAGTGAGGAACAACTAGGAGGGACACAGAAGGGGAAGAGTGTTTCTCAAAAAGAGACTTTTTGGAAAACAATAAAGCTCCACCACAAAAGCAAAGGCAGGATAAACAAAGCCCCCTCACCCTGCAAAGTGAACCAGCTAAGTTCTACTCACCATTGAAAGGGTTAATCTTCTTTGAGATTCGTAAAGAAATCGATTCCTTCAGGTCTTTCTTCTTCACACACTGAATGCCCAAATTCTGAAAACTGAAGCACATGTGGCAACATTTCAGCAACTAAGAAAATTCTTCAGTGTAGAGTATTCAATAAATTATTTGATGTTGACTAGTGTTATAACATACAGTGTAAGAAATGAAAAAAAAAAAAAGCTTATTTTGAGAAAGATGTAGAAGATCTGAAAAGCAGGGATGTAGTTTTTTCTAAAATAAGAGCAGAAACAAAAGTTAAAATATTAAAATAAAATTCCAAGGAATTTATATTCTTTATTAAGAATATATATTTCTGTATTAAAAATTGTTATTCCACAGTAAACCTACAGTGATTAAAAGTGACAATTATTTTTTGTTATCAATAATCCTGCTGATTTGCATTAGTTAAGGATTTGCCCTCCTGCTTTTATCAGGGAACGTAAATTCCATAACACTATTTTAAAAGTGTTTTTTTGAAACAAGTCGAAACAGGTTTTTAAATCTCACGTAGTTATGGAAAAGTTCTGAAGAGCTGTAGCTCCTCCTTATTTGCATAAGAGTGCAGGTCACCCTGGTGCAGGAGGTGGGGGGAGTCCCAGGCGAGCTGACTCTTTCCCACATGGAAAAAACATGACATCATCAAAGCTGAGTGGATGTAAAGCAGGAAGTAAAAAAATTTAAAAAAAAAAAAAAATCTGTGTTTCATGATGTTATAATAAACTCAGAAGATAGGTCATGCCAGCAGGCATCTTTCTCCAGTAGTACCAGCAATTTCCCTTCCTTTGAAACTCCACAAAAGCTCCTTGCTGTAGCTGTACCCAAAATCGCACCTTAACACACCTAAAGCTACTCCTTGTTCCTGCCACCACTCTCAAGAAGAGTTCTACACTTCCCTGCTCTGAACAAGACTGTCCTTGCATGATGGTGAGTTTAATCCCCTTAAACTCCCTTGCCTGCGCCCAATACGCTCTGTTCAGAGGTTCCCAAGTCCTCCACAATCAGGCTCCGCTTCCAGAACCTTTACTCACTAGAGGAACGCATAAGCTTCTCCTTTTGAACCCGGACTTGATACGGTGACCTAGAGGAAAATAAAATGCAGTAGCATCTCATAATTCACTAAAGCACTTTGGCTTCACATTGTGGCTACTGACATTCAAGATTTGTACTGTTCCTTGATGAGCAAGCCTATTTCTATCTCCTCTCGCGGGTAGAACTTTTTTTTTTAGGGCTTGATGACAGCACATACGACTATTTTTCCCCCCAGATTACCCACTGTATTCCATAGATTCAGCTGGAAGCACACTTCAAGTCCGTGAACAGGCCTGGTTCCGTATGATAGCCCCCAATTGCCCTCTGGCAGTCCCAGGCTCTCCAGCCACCCACCGTAAGCTGCAGGTATCACGCCAGCACGGATGCGGAACCAGCCTGGACCAAAAGCTCTACCCAGCTCTGGAAGGACCGACGGCCATTACTCCGCACCTTGCAACCGCTGTGAACGAAGCCTCTCACGGAGGGAAACTCCCAATTCTCCGGTTATAAACGTCGTCTTAAACGCGCGCTGCCACAGTGAAAGTGCCTGTTTAACTACCGCTAAACAGAGGGCCGGGTCAGAGGAGAAACTGTGCAGAACCTCAGCGCGGCTGCGGGGTTTCACATCAACGCTGGCTGACAGGAAGCAAGCAAGGTAACGAGAAGAGAGAGGGAGAAGTAGGAAGAGGGGGGGAAAGAAAAACATTTAAAAAAAACTATGGTATCATCCATGTAGAGAGATAGCAAACTTAGGAAGTAAAAATCTGAGTATAGAGGCAGCCACGCAAGCTCCAACATTTATACTTTCGCCTTGATGTTTTGGCCAGGGAGGGCTCCGATCAAGTTTAGGCAGCAGTACAAAGATCATTATACCACAGGCAGAACAAAACACTTTGTTCAACCGGAACTCCATGGAGAACTTGAAACAAGCAGAAAGCAGAGTAATTACTCGGACCAGCCCAAAACCTGGGATTGGTAATTCCAGTTCTGACAAGAAAAGAAAGAAAGAAAAAAAAAAAAAAAAATTGGATTTTTGCTCTGTTTGGGATGCTCTGCAAGAGTAAACAGCCAGAACCACTACCAAGAGAGGACATCTGCTCACTAGTATTGTATGAGGCTTTTCTCCAACATGGACTCGAAGAGAAGAATGTGAAGATTGAGTCACCAGCCACAAAAAGGAAAATGACTTTAAACATCCAGATCCAATTATGGATCGTACTGTTCTTTCATCTTAAAGCAACCAATGATTTGTTAAAAAAAAATGAGTGTACCGATGCTGGAAACATTTCAAAGAGAATCTTTCTAGCCTCCTCCCATCAGGATCTCCAATGCCAAGCTCAACCGAAGCTTACAGTTTCGCATTATCAGTACAGTGAATGTAGCCCACTTACTGAAGAAACCGACAGGTTTATAACCTAACGATGTTGACAAGAACTGATAGATAGAGCAAACAATCACAAGTGCCTTAAACGAAATGGAGACACAGCATTATGTCAACAAACAGGGTTTGATGCACACATATAATGGAGACAAAAATCAAAACTTGCAAATAAATATGTGCAGAGCATCCCAATGCTTTTTGGCATTGCATCCTCTACACAGGTTTGCCTTGTGCTTACACACCTAACCTTGTGCAACAAAATGCCAAGAGGAAAAACAATCACCAGTGTCTTCCTGCGTCCAGTGAATACACAACCAGAAAAGGCGTTAAGCAATCGGGCTTTTTTGCTTCGGATCAGAAGGCACAGAGCCGAGAGCAGGAAGTGGGACGGGCTAGAACAGCAGACATCCTTTGACCTTGGGTGAGGAAGCTTGATTTGAGAAGACAAAGGAGAAGGCTGTGAATGCATGGTCTGAGGAAGGTGCAAGGTCCCTTAACAGTTTAAGGTATTCACAACTGCCTTTTGGACAAGCTGCAGGGGAACTCTATTTGCAGGGCAGCCGACGAGGACGAGGTTACAATGACCGAGATGGAAGGTAAGTGCCTGATGGGACAGCCCTACCTTTCTAGAGAGGTGTGACAGTGGGGGAAAATGATACGAATTACATTTACTAATCCTTTTCTACCATTTGCCGATTAGGACAGCACTGTGAACAGAGCTAAAAATGAACTAATAAAACTGTTAGCATCTGTAATAGCAAAGACAGGATCATCAACATGCTACGTGCCACCTGAATACAGTGCAGCACATTCATGATCACTTGAGCCTGGGCTGTATGTTGAAAAAGCAACTCCACTGTTACGAGTGTTTATTTCACAATCAGGCCATCATCGTCTTCAAACAGACCGTGTCTTCAGTCCTCTCCTTTAATAGTGTTCTACTGACTAAACCCACATAAATACGGAGTAATTTCACTAACAGCAACAGAATCACATCAGCCTGAGAGCAGTGCGTAAGAGCTACTTATACACTGAAATATTTACCTTATTTTCTTCCCAGCTCAGTTATGTTTACCCCAAAGCAATAGCCTACTTCCAAATTGACTACATCGCAAACTGTGAACCACAAACAGCTTGTCAATTCTAAATTCCCCTCTCTGGCAAGAATCACTCGACACTTGTTACAGTTTACTCTGCTTTTACTTTATTAGGTAAGACTCGGTAAACTTACAGGAAATGCCATCGAATACAATGGTATTTTAGATATTCTTAATATCCCTCTGAATAGCACTGACAAACACCTCTCATATGCAGCCTGAGTTTTCCTTACTGCATCCGCAAGTAGATCCTTCCCCGGCATGCCTGCTCTACAGAGCTGGGCCTAAGCAGAATCTGTATTTTTACCCAAAAACCCCAACCCAAACAAACAGCAACAACAGTGACAGCTACTAACATGTTTCTAGATGCGTCACAACCATTATCTTCTAAATGACGCGATACTCAGCCAGTACAAACTTTCTCCACCAGTTCCAGAAAGTCCAAATGTAACTCCCATGGAAGATGTGAACTTCCCTAATCATCACGAAGTGCTAATTCTAATGTTGTTGTTACCCAATCGATTACTCATCATTTTCACATGTAGGAGAGCGTCACGCTCAAGAGTAAGAAGTGTTACTGAACAGGACCAAAAAAATAAGCAAACAGGTGGGAGAAAGGAAAAGGAGACAGACATTGGGAGAATTAAGCAAGGAAAAAAGGGTGATAGGAAAAGAACAGGACCAAAGATGAGTGTGTGAAGTATCGAAAAGAGAAGGAAATACTTCAAAGAGAAGTAGCCCTCTCTCTGCGATGGATTAGTAAACTTCAGCAAAGACAGCATACTAATTGCCCTTTCAATCACTAGTCAGAGGTTTAAAACGTAAGATTAGCAAATCTCTTGCATAATTAATCGAACTCCCAAGCAAGACCATTACTCACGACAGGACTCGCCGTTCTGGCCCAAACTCTGCTTCGTAGTAGCCATCTCTGCAGTCTTTTCCAACCAGATCATGAGGGTGTGGCTTGTAGGGTTCATTCTTCGTTACCAGTGTAGTTCTTATTTTGACTTTTCCAAAATAGTTCAGAATCTACAAAAAAATGTGAGATGTTTTCTACATTTTAGATAATCAGGGCTAGTAAAGTCCCCGCATGTAACAGAAAATACCTTTTATGCTAAAATACTCTATGGAAGAAACACCACAGCTAAGGAAAGGCGTTATTGCTTCATAAAAGCCAAGACCATTCAGAAGTTTTGTTCATTCCATTTCAGTTCTGTTCATTTTACACTAAAAAACAACTCCTTGGCAAAATAGTTGAAAAATGATTTTTTTCAAAAGTACATCTCATCTATTTCAGAAAGTAAACCAACATACTTCACCTGCTAGTTTTGCCAAAGCAGTTGGTTATTTGTAATGACAACGTTTCACTGGTGCCAGTATTTGCCATTCAGTCCATTCAATTCTCTTGAACTACCTTACTGCAAGAATAGGAAGAAAATCTGAAAGGCTGTCAAGAATCTTTTTTTCTTTCTTTCCTTTTTTTTTTTTTTTTGAGGCTAGTGATCGATCGCTTCACCGTCTCACCAAGGTCTTCACACAAGTTCAATTCTCATCCGTGTGCAAAAGGACAGAGGTAATACAGAAGCTTAGACCCGAGACTAAAACAGCTTGTAACGCTGTAAGACCAAACGTAACAGGACATATTTCATCATCATGCCTAGCCTTACAACGAAAAGATGCAAAATTCTACATAGGTGACCACATACAAATGCTTACTGAAGGACAGGTCTAGCTCCAAAGATCTTAGGAAAAAGCTCCTAAAGCCTCAGGGAAAAGGATGCTACCTGTGCATGAATACTAAGCAGTAAAAGAGGATCTTAACAGATACAGCATGACATAATCCCCTATGAAGACTCTTTTTTTTTTAAATTCATTCTCAGATGAATATTCAATCCAGGAAAGGAAGCACTGAATTCTCAAGCTCCTACTAGAGCCTTCACAACAGTCATCAGCCTAATTCAACACTCGTCTCAGGTGTGTAGAAGTTTTCCCTCATGCTGACAGCTACCAGTGAAGTCACCAAGGGTTGTGTGGGTGAGTGTTTAAAAAAAAAAAGTTTGGCCTAAATTGTTTGAAGTGTAACAACTTGAAAGCAAATACAAGACTTGCTCAGACACACAGTTGTGCAGAGGCGAGCTCTCCTCCTCCACTTCCCCTGCCCTACAACTAACTGTTCCTCTCCTTCTCTCCTTCAGCACACTTTCTTTCCTCCTCCTGAGCCTCCAAGGATCCATCACATATCCTTCTTGGCCAACACCTCAACCACTGACTCGACTTGTGCTCTTCTAGCTTCCATCATGTTAGCTTCTTCGGTCTCCAGTTTGGCTCCTTTCTTGGCCTTCACACAAGCCACTGTTAATTTTTACCCTCAAAATAAAACTTCCACCATTCTTTGACGTTCTTGAACTATTACATCATTTCCTCCTCATTGCAAATCCAGTCCCTCCAACTTGAAGCCTGATCTAGCCACTTTTGAGTCTCCAGTTCCTCCTTGATGTTCTTCATCTCAACCGCACCACGAAATTTAATCTCTTCCTGGCCTCTCTGTTCTCATCCTCATTGATGTTTCCATCTCTCGAGGGGACTCCCCTAGCAGCTAATCAGCACTAAAGCCTCCTACGGGCTTCAGGGAGGCAGGAATTCACCTAGAAATCACCTGCTATCAGTAACAATCAGCTCTATCATCAACAGTCACCTTTAAAAAAAGGACAAACTATGGCCAGGATTGCGCGGTCACCTACCACATCCCATCTTCCCTTTGCGTTCTGGCTGGCCTTCATGCGCAACACAGTCCAAGCTAAGAGGAACCAAGGGCTTATTGCTCGTGTTCAACTTGTGCCCTGACGCAGCCTTAGGCTGAGAGTTTGAAAGTATTTACTCTTGCCAGCAGTCTACACAGTTCCTTGTTCAATCGTTAAGAGTGCTGAAAAGAAGTCCGGCAAGATCTTAATTTCCTGCATTCCTTAACCAAATCTGGCACTGTGATAATCAAGGGGGGGACACAACCTTCTTGTTTGCTTCTTCCCTTAGTACTTCTGGCTTCAGGGCTAGACCAGCTTCCACAGTTGCTCTATGTAGTAAAGGCTCACTCTGCTGCTCAACACATGACTGCCGATACTATCTTTCTCAAACTCTCCCTCTTCTTAAAGAGTTTTTATGCCTAGCCTAAAACATCTTGTATTTTTCAGATTTCACATCCTCTGTATCTGTTCTTTTTCTGCTGTGATTCCAGAAACTCCATCTTTGGCTCTTTTTTTTTTTTTTTCCCCCACTTGCACACACTGCAAACACAGCTTCTGTTCCTGAGCACTGTAACATACTTCAAGATGGCAAGCACTTGTAACTTACCATTTATATTTCACCTTTCTCTTCTAATCTCACCTCTGAAAGACCTTCTCCGAATTGAGGGAGATCAAGGAAACACTAGCAACTTAAACTTCAAATAGGAGACCAGAAATTCTTCTCCCTTATCCTACCTGTCCAGGGTCTCCGACACATTCTTTTGTCCCACACAGGAAAGCTACTGCCAAAGTGCTTCCATTCCACCACTACTACTGTCTGCGTCTTTGCGCCTGCTTTGATCATAGCTGCTAAGGCTACTCTGAATCCCTTCATTCTGGATTTCCCAACGTATCCATAATGCAACCACCAAACTTGTCTTCAGTGCAGGTGCTCTGACCACATAATTCCCCTTTCTCAACTCATTTTTAAATTCTGTATCCCCTTCTGACTTCACATTCTTCATGGTAGTTTCTTTTGCAGAGCCTAACCACCGAATCACTGGCTGCAAGTCACTTTCTTACTTTGCCCACTTGTACAAAGTCCCTTTTTTCATGTTGCCTGCAGGAGCTTTTCAAAGCTTTTTCAAATTTTGTACGCAAACTCATTAGAGCTCTCCCAAAATTCATATTTCAGTCCAAACAGTAAGAACAAACCCAAGTCACGTAACTAAGAAACCAGAATAAATGTGCATAGAGAAAAAGATAATAATGAATGACTCCCAGACAATGAGTAACTTCACTGAATTTCCTCTCTACCAGCGCTTTGTTAACTACCTCTACACCTTCTCCTCTTGTAAATTTGAAACAAAATCTTTAATGACTAGGAGCAAAGAACTCTTTTTCCACTCTGTTGCAACTACATTTGCATGTCAAGGAAAGAATAACAGAACACGAAATGAAAAGTATTTTACTTACTGCCCCGAGTCCAACACATAGCTACAGCACAATGTTAATGTAGGCAATGGTAACTCATGGATAAAAGCAGTATTTACCTGTATGGAAGGGAAGGTCTTATTGTTTTCGGTACTGTGCTCTCCTGGAATGCTGCCTGCCGATCTTCCCTCACATTTGTATCTGAAACGCATGCCCCTTTGCCGGGGTTGTTCAAATATTTCAATGTAGGGCTCAGGGCCACCTTAAAAACAAACCGAAACACTTTTGATGTTAGTACACAGTAGAGCTTAAAAAGCAGCAGAAGATGTACAAATTAGAATATCTAGACTCTTTGATTGACACTACCATCTTTCCACTCGGTCTACCTTCCTACTCTTCTTTTTATGTACATGCACACATTGAAGGTGGGGGGGCGAGGGGAGAAAACAGATTTAAATGAAGCCTCTGGGTATCAATGCCATGAAGTAATTAGCAAAGGACGCCGTCCCCTCCACCTCGCCTAGAACTTCGCTTCTTTTAGCTATTAGAGTATGTATCTGATGAAAGATGATTTTATACAACAGAAAACAAATCATTATTTTGAGGGAATGGTTGATATTTTTAATTCCAATTCCACTTGGAGGAATGGCTGTCCTCTCAATGTACAGACACTGTCAAGTACTATGTTCTCTTAAATGTCCTCTGAAAGTGAAGACGTTTCCTCAGAATTGATTGATTTTGTTCCTATCAGAGTGAAGCAGAAACTATGCAAATTATGGGGAAAAAAAAAAAAACAACCCACCAGCCCTACTGGGTTGAATACCATCACTGTGGGCTCAGAAAATACCTGATAGTTGGTATTGAATTCTACATGTTGAGCTGCCCACCTCCCACAGGGCTAGCTTCTAGTTGCAGTATCTCCCCAGACAACGAAACCTAAGTAAAAGCTATTGTGCAATTGTCAACAAGAGGTTTTCAGGAAACATGAGTGCTAGACAAGAATAAGAGACAAAAGAACTCTTAAAGGGGGGGGGTGGGGGGGGTGGATGGTGGTGTGGTGTTAGAAAGACATTAACTTAGCAAGAGTGTAAGTACTCTTCAAGTGATGTTTTATTGCCAGACAGTAACAAGTTATTTAATATATCTCACTGAGAACATCAAACAGGATAGTCAATCAGTGACAACAGTGGGATGGCATGTGAAAAACAAATAACAGAGGGTAAGTAAATATTGTAGAAGTTGAATCATCATGGTGCTGCACGATCAGAAGAACATAGCTTATGGAAATGTCTACTGAGCTCTCTGTCATCTTCACATAATAGCATCCTACTCAAGCAAGGTTGAGCATCACAAACAAACATGACAGGCAACATCCTGTGGCACAGCACTGAAAAAAAGTGCTTGGACTTCAACGTAATAAGCAAAATAGTTATTAAATATATTGAAAGTGCTAAAAGGGTAAAAGATCCCCTACTTCCTTTTGCCCAAGGTCTACACAGCCTATGAGGCCAAGCAAAGACGTGGATTCCAATCTTAACTCCATAACAAAAGCTTCTCTTTTGCGGCACCTACAGTGATTTAGGTATACCTGCCAACACAAAGCTTGAACTTTATGCCTGGGATTTGTTGGTGGCAAAACAGCTCCAGTGCTGCAGCAGTTCATACTCAAAGTAGGAAAATGTTATGACCTAAAAGATAAAGTAACTAAGAGAAGTAGAGACGGGATGGAAATAACTACAGCTGAGATGTCTGAGATGTCACCTTCGTCTGACCCGAACGCACATTTCAGCTCTAACACACCTACAGACAGCTGTGGAATGGAAGGATGTAAAAGCACCTCTTACGCTGGAATTATCTTCAACAACACGTGCGTTTTCAAAGCCCTTTAAAAAAAGCACAATGTGTTTCAACTCCAGGCTGCATTTGGAGCCAAACATTGGAGAACTACACTTTAGGACTCTCTATATTCCTTTCTAACGATTTATCAGAATGCAATATCTAAACTGATCACCTCCCATCAAGGAGATTTTAAATAATTTTGTGAAAATAGCCTGTGAGCTGTCATATTAAATACACGTTAGCAACTACCCTAGGTCCAGTCACTTACAAGGATGGTCCCTTTTCTAGATACTTCCCAGATCTTACCTAACCCTCCTTTAGATAAGCTTTGTATATTTTCTCTTTGTGGAAAATAAGCAAGTCCAGCAAAGGCGAAGGGGAGGCATGAGCAATGATAACAAAAAAGCCTAGAAGTGACGTAAAGCCGGCTTCAAAGACAGAGCAGAAGTCTGAGCTTCTCACAAAACTGAGTTCACACACCAGTGTATGGCTCTCAACTTTCACCCTTACATTTACTTATGCTATTGTATTTATCAGCACAGTCCGGTGGACCAGGCAACGGAGGACTTCTGCCAGCAGTGAGGAGCGACCGCGGCGTATCAGTCAGCCTCCCATTTCCATCATGGAATTGAGGAGAGAAAAGAACCTCACCTTTCTGTTCCTACGTAACGCAGCATGCCACAAATACAGACACATATCCATATACTATATTAAAAATCTATTTTAGATGTTATAATGACAAAATTGCACTAAGGTGCCTACTAATCATCTTACTTCGGAGATGCGCAGGCTTACATAGCTGCTAACCAGACGCACAGTACACCCACATACATTACGTATTTCTCAAAACCAGCTAGAGCCTTGCTGCTTGAAACTACTATAGAACACAATCACTTCAAGTCTTGATCTCTCTCTGCTTTAACCAGTAATTTCCCTTCGTGCTCCATTAAAACTTGCTTAAGAGGACTTTTTTTTCTCACCCATTAAGAGCACTTCATTTTAAAACTCTGAGCTCAATGATCTTTACGGGGCTGCGGTTGAAACAAATGTCATTGAAGGCAAACCCACTGCTTAAGAGCAGGTGTGTTTGTGGGAAAGTAAAGCTCAGTGACACAGTAGCCTCCAGAGATTAAACATTAAGCGTCACTTTATCTTGGTTCTCTCTCACTCTATTTAAGAATCACGTTATCACCTCTACCATGATTATCGGTGTCATCGTGTTTCATGTAGAGAGGAAAACACATGAAAGTGTTTGTGCAAACTAAAGGTATTATCAGCACTCCGGAGCCAAGTGGAGGGCTGTTTGGTGTTCCCTATTTCTGTAAATCAGCAATGTGCTTGTGAAGTGGCATGGCTTAACTATTTCACAATCTACTCTCACACACAGAGGTCTGTTAGTTCCCACACAGTTGCTGAAGACCTCTCCTCTTCGGGTCTTGCTGTGTTTGTCAAACAAATACAAGCGATGTCAAAAAACAAGCTCTCTTTTGCTAATACTGGAAGAGAAATGCACGGCTACTCGTATTACCTACCTGGCCACAACTATTCGGCGAAGTATGTGAAATGGGAGAAAAGCAAAAGTCTAGCTAATCCTTCATCTAAGTGCCTAAGAGTTTAATTTGCATTTGTAATTAATTATAATTGCCTATACACATGCTAGCAATAGAAACATTATACTACATATTACAACCTGCCTCTTGTTCTTTTTGTTATGAAATTGTTTATCCCCCCCATGCCCTGAACACTACACTAATTTAAAAGAGAATACAAGAGAACAACTGTCCCAATTACATACGCAAGGAAAATAGGCAAAACGAGTAACAACTCCAAGAGCTCAGCCAGCTTCTGCTCATTCAAGAACTGAACATTTTTTTCTTCTCATCCGTTTTCAGCAATACAAAAAGGAACAAAAAGACAACCCCAGAAAACACTTCCACGTGGGCTTCTCCACGACAAGAAACCTGGGCCAGTCTGAAGTTTAACACGGCCTGTGCCATTAGGGAGGAAGCGTGACATGCTGCCACCAAGCAAAGCGACAACGGAATCAAGGGTCCGCACGTTTTGTCCCGTTCCTTAGCTGAAAGGAAGCGGGCTCTGGAGGGACTACACCATTTCTAATTTTCTCGCACAACTAAGAGCGCCCTGTGAACAGGCTCTCTCCAGCAACGCCTGCGCGTGACAGCAGAGTAGCTGTGGGTCTTTGTGGAAGATGTGAAAGTATCACCCGAAACCCCACGACGCGAGGCAACTGCAGCGAGACAGAGACGGGAGAAGTGTCGCCCTTCGACCTTGATGTCACTGCTCTCAGTGGTGACCCCACGTCCTCCACGGCAATAGCCTTCTCTGAAGGGCAAGGGCACACAGTCTATACGCTTGTCACCTCCTGCAACAGCTCAGGCAAAAGGGACTACGGTGGAAGATGTGTTAGAGCACCTTCTAGCTCAACCTGAAATAACCGAAAGCTTAAACATGTTTTTATTTTAGAAAGCAGTAATCTACCTCGGACTCCACGAACTGTACCGATTCTAACAGAGACAAACTGCTCATAAACTTCCTCTTTACTATCGCGTTACATTACAGAACTGCAACCAAAAGGCGGGGGGGGGAAACACACAACCAAAAAACTACAAAAGCTAGCTAGTACCAGGAAGTTATGAACTTCCCCTACCGAAAAATTCCTTATCTAGTTCCTAATTACACTAAAAATACATTAAGACGTGAAGAAAAGTGCTACCTCCCGCTTCAGCTTCGCCACTCGCAAATACAACGCCGTATTTAAAAGATGCCTCCCTACAAACGGAGCGGTCTTCGCCGCCGGTTGACAGCGCGCACACACGCATAGCAGAAGCGAGCGTTCGTCCTTCGGTAAGGGGTAACAGAGCGCGCACCCCTAAGTTTTGCGGCTGGAGAGCACCCGTCCTTAGAAATGCCCTTCTAATTAACGCTGCCACATCTTAAGTTTTGGGTTTTTTTTTTTTTTAAACCCTAAGACAGACAGCAGAGAAACACCTTCCGAGAGGATGACAAATTCGGTTTCATTTAGCCTAAAGAAACTTAATTGGGCTTTTCGCTGCGATTACTCAACGCGCGATCCCTCGTCTACGTTACTTTGCATTGATGCCATCCCCTTTTCTCGTTCGTTCGCATTTTCGGCCAGATTTTGGCAAGTTCCCGGCGCGAGCAGGGCCCTGCCGAGGAGTCCTCGGCCTCCCGCCCAGAGACGCGGCCCGCGCGCTCGCTTAACGCCCCGACCCGTTCCCACGACGCGATTTTAAGACTCGGAAGAGCCTTTCCGACACGCGACAGCCCGGCACGGGCTCGCCGCCGCCGCTCTGAGCGACCTTCCTCCCTCAACTTCGGCCACGAAAGCCTCCCGAGCGAGGCAGGCGGGCGCCGAGTTACCATCAGGAGCAGGCGCCGGGTGGCGGGGCGGGGGCACGGCCGCTCGCCGGCCCCTGCGGGCCCAAGCCAGCGGGAGACGGCGGAAGAGAAGCGAACCGCCCCCCCCCAGCACAGACACGAGAGCCAGCCATCGCTTGGGGCTCGGCTCTCCGCCGCCCGCATCGCCATGATGCCGGGGCACCGCGGGGCGGGGGGGGAGAGAAGCGGGGCCGCGCTCACACACCCTCCCCCCCGCCCGCCGCCTTGGGGCCCGTCCCGCCGCTCACCGGCCATGCTGACAGCTCCGCGCAGCCGCTCCGGCCCCACTGCCGCCGCGGGGCTCCCCGCCTGGGCCCCGCACGCCTCTGGAGGGACAGACAGACGGATGAACAGACGGCGGCTCGGAGGGACGGCCCGCCCCGGCTGGCTGCGCCGCCGCGCCCCGCTCGCCGCCCTTTTCAGGGGGAATTTCCCGGCGGGCGGGCGCGGAGCCGCCCCCGCCGCGCCCCGCCCGGCCCCGGGGCCGCCGGGAGCCGGGCCCGGTCTCCCCCCTGCCCCGGGGAGGAGGAGCGCCGGCCACCCCCTCCCCGCCCCGGCGGAGGCCGCCCCCGGCTCCCTTCCTTTCCTCCGTCACGGCCGGACGTAAAAAGTTCTCTTGCGTGTGCTGGCGTGAACCGCTGAGGTCAGAGGTCAGGCTAGCCCCTGCCCTCACCCTCTTCCTCAGCACCCCCCGCCCGTCACCGTCCCTCGCTGCAAGCCCCCGGGGGACCCCGCGCTCTCCCCACCCGCGTTTCTCTCAGCCGCGCGGGGCCCGGTGGGCCCAGGCGGCCGGCAGCACCAGAAAACCCTGCTTCCTCCTGCGACGGCGGCGGCCTGGAAAACTCATCAGCCAGCAGCCTGATGAAATAGAAACGATCCACGTAAAATCCCCCCGACCGACCGTCAGCGCATCCCCGCTCCGAGCGTGAAACGCCTCTCGCGGCGCGGCCCGGCGGCCGCCGGAGCGAGCGGCGGGGGCGAAGGCGGTGGGGCCAGGCCGCGGCCCCACAGGCGGGGGGCTCGGTGAGGGGCGGGCAGCTCCGGGGGCATTAAAAGCACCCGTCACGGGAGGAGGGGCGGAAAGGAGCGCCCAGCTCGCTGCGGTACCGGGCGGCATTTGGTTAGCAACCAGAGATTTAAAGTTGGTTTTTCTTACACCTTGACTGTGGGAACGCGATGCACGGGCGCATGTGAACACGCAGTTAAATGAAATGGTGTTCTTGGAAAGGAAACGTTAACCAAATCGCGAGGAAAAACCTCAGAGAGCGCTCAAGCAAAGCACATAATGGCTGGGGTTTTGACTTTTCTTTTTCTCGCCATCCGTTTTTTTAAAGCAAAGTGACCCACAGCAGAAAATGCTGCTCTATAATCTGCAAATCCATACACTAGCCCAGGCAGTTAAGCAGAAGAGACTGTCCAGTACTTGTCAGTCTTCCTGCTCTGCGTCCCATCTCAATGGGACTTTTCTTTATCACCTTAATTTTGCCCAACTATCATCATATTTCCTATAAACGGAAACTATCTTTCTCCATCCCGCAAGCAAAACTTTCCCTAGTTAAGATTCGCGGTTCACCGTATGGTAGGATTCTTACACCCCTGTCAAATTTATAACTGAAATCAGAAGAATCAAAATGTCTGCGACATTAGCTCTAGAAGATTAAAGGGAAGAACAGCTCCATTATTACATTTAGATATCATGCTGCAATAGTTCTATGGCCGTGGGTTAGTTTCTTGCCAGAACAACAGGATTTCTCATTTTCTTTCCCACAAAAAAAAAAAACAACACAAGAAAGGTACAAACCAGCAGTGCCCTAAAACTACGAGAAAGTAGGACTTGATCTTTGTGTTTTCAGGCGTTTCTTGGATTCCCTGTGGCTGATGATGTAAAATAAAGGAGGAAAGTGATTCTAATATTCTAAATCAAGCTTACAACTTCACTCACACATGCACACACAACCCCAAAACGTGCACCGAGAGAGACAAAACATTCTTCAAGGTGGTAGCTGGGGGTTGAGGTGAGGATGGATGCTTTTTTCTTGCCTTTTCAGCGATGGGGTTAGAGATGCCAACGGCACGGCATGTTAACGCGGCAGGGGCTCAGAGCTCACCGTCTCACTGCTTGCGCTGCTCTGTAGCGGAAGCAGCAGCTAAGAAAACACACAACAACTTATCTCGCTCCGCTAAAGCGCCCGCATCCAAATACGTTCAGCTCACGAACATCCAATATTAGAAGCTACTTCAGTTTTTTTTAATTGATCACCTGGCTGTGGCACAAGGGTTTTGGACAGCCTTCATTCACAAGGTTGAACAGCCGGAGAAGCGCTCCCAATTGGAGGGCACGCCCCACAGGTCACAGGAGTGGTCTGGACAGCATTTTAAGAGGGAAAGGGGTGCCACTCCTCTCGGCTAGCTGAAGCTGGAAAAGCCCTGGGAGGTTATTACCCAGGAGCTGTAGTGTAGATGCAAGTTTTGGTTTTGGAATAAAAGCAAACTGTCGGTACAGGCGTATGAAGTGACTGAACGCTTTTCTTCAGGCTGGTTTGCAAAATCTCAGATAGTAAACTCTGGCCTTTCAGGAAGAATGAATTTGGGTGCTTCCCTAAATACTGTTTATATCCCTGGTTCCCACCTATTCCTCTCGCCCATGATGCTGCTGAATAGACACAGACCAAGGCACCTGGGAAACTCTGCGGCTCAAAACAGAAGTGTCTACTCATTTTTTCAGAAGGAAAATGTTATTGTAGGGTATAGAGTCTAAACTGATCTGAAATTAAGGGCAATATTCCAGGCAATACAGATACCATGTTATGACTAAAACATCAATAAACATTCCCTGTTTTCCCTAGCTCGTTTGAACTCTCAGGGCTTGCAGGAACAGGCTACTCAAAGGTAATCTTCAAGATTGCATGTCAGAAATTGAGGCAGTATCTCACACACACCACTGTCTATGGTACAAACCGCTTCTTGATACTGTTTTTAAGAGAGACCAGTGGGTTGCCCCTCTTCTAGCATCCCAAAAATTTTAACTCTATGCCTACCCCTTCCCTACAATTAAAACAACCTATAATGAAATTAGAGGAAAACCAACCATATGTAGTGTTTCACCATGTAAGATCTATACACTCCCATCCTCTGAATACACAGAGACTAGATCTGGTCTGGGAAGTCCTTGAAAAAAGTTACTGGAGGAAGGACAATATGAGCAGAGACATTCTCTTGACAGTTTTTCCTCTGTCCGGCAGTAGACAGTAGATGATGCCCGGGGAAGAGCACAGTAGTGGGCCAAAATGATCTTTTAGTCTAAGCCCAGCATGGCTGTTTTTTTTACAATGCGTTCCTGTTCCTAAACCAGGGGAAAGTTTTACCGAAACAGAGGAGCCTTCCCAAGTAAAAGGCAAAAACCTAGACAAATTAAGGAGGCCTTACGCAAAATCATGCAAGCATATAGATGGATCCCTCTGTTCCCGTGACTACCCGGTATGCAATTTTCTTCTGCCGCGATCTGAATCTATGGCACAGGGATCATCCCGTGAGAGTGATGCGAACTAGAGAATTGCAGTATAGCAATGGTAATTACAGCAACCTGGTCAGCAACTGACACGAAGTGCAAGAACATGTCATAACTCAGGGCCTATGCAGATCTCTGCAAAAAGCAGGACGGAATTCCCCTCCTCTAGCATTGCATAACAAAAGCCAGGTGCATCACTATTATTTTCGTCAGCTGACTTTGGCTATAGCCAGAGGTGAGATACCAGAATTCTTAGACCAGTTTGATCCAGTGCTTCACTTCCTGTCTTCCAGTTAAAGCCAGTATTTTAAGATCCCATTTTTCTCCTCAAGCCCCAAGACAAGTCCTCCCTCCTGCTTTTCACTGGCTGCTGCACTAGCACAGTTAACACCCAGGTTGCCATAAAGAATTTACCTTCCTGCTCTGGCAGGCAATGTCATGGGGCAAGCAAGAGGGGAAAAGGGTAGAGTGGGGACAACAAAACAAAACAAAAAAGCCACACCACCAAAACTTCCTGCGGCAAAAGATTGAGTGTTTGACATGATATCTGTCAAGCCTAGGATGATGGGTCTTTAGTGGTGCTTAGCCCATGCCTTGCCCAATAAGGTCTGCTAAAACTTGCTGTGGTACAAAAGCAGCGTAGGCAAACTGTGAAGTCTTTGTTTGCTGTTCCCAGCTATCTGACTTCGACCACAGATAAGCCGCTTGTCACTGGCCTGGTTAAGCAGCCAAGCAGACACTAAGGTACTCTCCTAATGAAGTACGTCACCCTAGGAATAATAATAATAATAAAATCATTCACTTCTTTCCTCCTTTCTTAAAAGTCCTGTTTTCTCACCCACTGCATCTCAAGCCTCACAGACTCCCCTGGTTAGTAATTTCCAATCCTCTATGCCTTAAGAAACCTTTTGTTTTTTGAAGTATGTTTTTTAATCGCAAAGGCCTCTCATTTAAACCCTGTCAGGCCTTTCGATGGTTCAGGCTTTTCTTATTTGCTTATTGGTCCTGAGGAAGGTTCTAATGTAGAAGCCATTCCATAAAAAGTCATGGCTTCCAGATTAATGATAAACTCAAGGGTTGTTCAAGCCATTCTGCTGGAAGCGTTCCCGTATCATGCTTTGGAGTTTGTTTGACATAGAACAATGCTACTGTGCCTCCTCTCAAAACAGGGTGGAGAGAAAGGGAACGCTAATAGAGAGGGGTTGGTCTTGTGGATAAGGCACAAGGCTATGATTCAGGAAACTGGAATTTGGCTCTTGGCAAGTCAGCCTTTCTACTCTTAGGCAAGTCGTTTAATTCTCTGAGCCTCAATTTCCCCAAGAGAAATCAGAGAAGGTATTTCCTTGCTTCCACACTTCTACCTTATTCACTCATGATGCAACTTCTTGGGAGGATGAACCGCTCATTATATGAAAGTGCCAAGCACAATGAAATGGTGGTTCCACGAACACTTTAGACCGTGGTGGTGACAGAAAAAGGCAGTCTTCCCTCTTTCTCTCCCCACCACCAGGCAACTCATTCGTGTGTCTTCTTATACTGTTGCAAGCACTCACTGGTGACAGATGAGCTTGCTTAAAAGTAACCTGGGGGAAACAAAAAGATTCGTTTTCTGCTGGTTCAATTTTTACCGAGCCACTTCCATGTACAATCACAGAAATTACTGTGCCAGCAACAAGGAGCGTGGCAGCACCAAGGCCAGAACAAGTTTCTGGAAGACAGATTTGGGCAGAGGTACCTGCTTCCCGACAGAGTGCTAGCTTCATGGAGCTGTTAGCATAGCACTGTGTGTCTAGCTTGAGAAATTGATAAATCTCTCTGAAATTTCTAATTCACAATCCTTCCTTCCTTCCTTTCCAGAGTTAGTTTTCAGAGCAGAAGTTCTCGGGCACCTTCTCCCCCAGCCCTCTCAAGTGTTTCCTATTCCTTTCTCCTCATCCCAGTGCTACGAACACGTAACCACAGTTCGGAAGTTGCTGCATTATCTTCAGAGAAAAATCTTCCACGCTTGTTGGCAGGCAAAGGAAAAAAAAAAAAAAATATCGAGGAGTGTTTTCTTTCTCCGCTGCCCTGCATAAAAGGCTTATATTACCGTGAAGCTGATCTAGTGACCTCTGAAATGGACAAACCGCAAACTTCTTCCTTACGCCACAATCAAGATTCGTCTGATGCAGTAGTGCTGTCCTGAGAGGACTCGGTGAGGAGATGAGCTCAGGCTGAGCATAAGAAGCTAAATCAGCAGAAAACAACTTTTTTCTGCTCAGACCGATTTTTCCGAATAGATTAGCTCTCCAGGCCAGATCACTATTGCTGGTACAAAAGAACGCAACAGAATTGCCCCAGCTGCAGCCACAAAAAAAACAGAGGCAGAAGGAAGGATAGGAATTGTCCCTTTGGCAACAGCAAGCTATTAGAGTACCTTAGCCATAACACAGAAGTTACATACTGAGAAAACACGGGTGATGTATGCTCATATTAATTCTCCTGCTCCCCAAAACCCCAGCACATACCAGCCAGCCATTATGCACTGGATCCACCTAGAGAGGATAACAATCTCTCATCCAGGTTTTTATTACAAGACTTCCCTTTTTCCTCAGGGCTCGCAAGGAGTTGAGGCTACTTAACAACACCTTGAGCTTCAAGAGTCTCAGAAGATGCTATCTGCAGCCAATAATAAATAGAGGTGAAAAGGCACCCTGTTTCAGTACAGCCCCACCAGATACTTCTCCTTTTAATTTGAAGTCTTACACCTTATTTTTAAATCTCTACCCCCATGGCTCCTGTAGTTCTGACTCGTACGGTGGAAGGACTACACCCAGGAATCACAGAAAGTGACACCACTCTTCAGGCTGAACATAAATACATAACACCTTCTGGGACCAGTTTATGCATAAAGTCCTTCTATGTATGCAAAGCATATCTACTGCCTGTAAATTGGCCAGCTACTCATCTTATCTGGACCTGCATTAGCCCTTTTTACAAATTGCCTGGGGCTGTGTGTCATAGTGCCACCTCACCGCGCAAAGGCTTACCGTCAACAGCGGTGACTAAGCCACAATCAACACCGCTGCTTCACGCCGCTTGAACAACTTAGCCTCCCCCGTGCCTGTTTGGACTTTGTGCATACATATCCAATTTACTAGTAAGCTGCAATAAAATAACTTAGATTTACTAAAAAGGCCAAGATTCTAGTAAGGCTACAATTTTTAGTCTGAGCTTTCTTAACTACAAGGTTGAAACCCCTTGCTTTCTCACGCAGAACAGTGATGGGTTTTGCTATTTCATAGTCGTGTTCATTTGGCAGTCACTGCATGACTTGTCAGTTTTGCTTTTAGGACATTTGGGGGAAGTCTGACATCCCTTTTGTAATCAATGTAGTGGTTAACCTCTCACATAACAATAAATTTGATAAATATTCATTCATCTGCACAGCAGTTCCACTTACGAAGCTTAGTATTGCTGAAAATAGATAAAATCCAAACATCCTCCAGGCTTGCAGTGCGAAATACCGTGCCTTAGGTATAGTAAGCGTGCCATCCACCATGAGACTCGGAACATTTTCAGATGCCTGGAAAGAGTGCTTTCCCCTGTGTGAGTAAAGAATATACATATCAATCTTCTGACTTTTATTTTTGATTAAGAGGAACATAAACCAGCAAGAATAATAACTCTTCAAGACATCTGTTGCACAATACACATTGAGAGAGAAAGGAACTGAATGGATCTTTTGCCCTGTGCAGCAGAAGAAACAGATCTAGACACATAGCCGGTTGAATGGAAACAACACAGACATGAAGGGAGAACTGCCACCACAAAGCTTCTTCTGGCACGTAGATGCAGGAACTAGAGGGAGGAGAAGGCCTAACCCAAGAAAGAAGTGACAGAAACGAGCCGGTCGCAAGAAGGATTGATTAGAACAAGGCCTAGAGTTGGCTAGAAAGGCAACGTCACGTGTAAAGTTGAATATAAAAAAAAAAAAAGATAACTGCAAATTGGAAGGGTTCCTTAACATGCAGATGTAGAAAAAACGAATTATGTGTAGTAAAGCCGCCGACGTCCTAGCTCCACTTCCGATTAGCCTCCAGGGAGACCCTGGGGTGCCAGCCAAGCCAGCAGCGCTGAAAATCAACCTGTTGAACTATGTGTTTCACAAAGGCTGAGAGAGGGAACTGCTAGTTAAAATTTTCCATCGCGCTAGCCTCAGCAATTAGAAGATAAGCGTTACAGGTTCCAATATCAAAAGAGTAGGAACGAAGAGGGGGGCGGGATTTGGAATGAAGTGCCTGGTGACGGTTCAGCTGGCCGTACTCCTGGCCGACACAACAGCTTGTCCTCCAAAGGGCCTTGATGCCACTCCCCCGGTGATCACGAGTAATACAGTTGGGTTTGCGGTGTCTTGATAAAATGCCCCCTCGTGGTCACTACAATGATTTCCTGAAAGGCCACGCCAACGATCGCCTTCCCAATAAATCTCGCTACATCAGCTTCTAACTGCTCGTCACACTTGTGTGGTTTCGCGCTTCTGCCAGCGCAAGAGGGTAAAGATCTTCGTGCAGAGAGCGTTTAGTCTCCGTGGTATCTTGATCTCATACCCAAGAAAAGTAGGCAAAAGATAGCTGACCGTGCCTTTTCCAGGAGTTTCCATTAAAGGAAGCCTGCACAAATAATGATCCCCATAACAGAAAATAAACAGATACCGAAGTTCCCGCTTGAATTTACAAAGTAATTCTGTGAGTCTACGTGATCATTGCGTTTAAAAAAAAAAAAAAAATCAGGCAAAAAAGCCAAATTTATAGGTCTACTTGAAAAAGCTTGTTACTTTTTAAAAATTAACACAGCTGTTTCAGTTTTTGTTACTGCCTTCTCTTACCCCGTAAAAGCAAAAACCAGCGAGCAAACCGATTCAGACGGAATACCGCTCCGAAGCGTTTGAGAGACTAGACACGCACGGTTCGGCGAGCGAGCTACGACATCTGTTCCCAATGGCATGGATGCTGCGTAGTCCAGTAAGTAGTAAACTCTGTAGCTGAGCTATTCCAGGAGAGACTCAGGCACGGTAATGGCAGCAAGACTTGCCTAAAGTACAGCTGACTGCTACACTTAATTAATACTCATTATGGTCCACACCCGCCTATAGACAATCTCAAGGGAGACTGTTCCAATTCCGAAATGGGTACCGAGACCTGATTCACTCCCGGATACTTTCACTGCTGCAAGTGCCTCAAACTTATCTGGGCTACCAAGTGAGACTGTAGGTCCCAGGAGAAGGTCTTGCTGCACGAAAAGCTTTAATTCCAGCTTTCTTTACAGACGGTGATCAGCTTGCTGACAGATGCCGTCTTTTAAACTGCTGGCGCTACCCTGTTTCGCCATCTTCACCTGTTCTCTTACTCTATTTTTAGACTGCCAGGGCTTTGGGGCAGTTTTGAGGGATTTATCATCCTGCTCCCACAGCACGAGAGGGTGGCCTAAGACTACAGCTCCTCGGCTGCATGGCAACCCCGTGGTCAATCTAATCTCTTACACGTCTAGGCAACTACACGTGATGCTATCTACATACTGTTATACAGTTTATTTCACAAGTATATATTGTGCTTACTCTGTCATATACTTGGCAATCGGCTCTACAGGGCGGGAACTATTCTTTCGTTTCACAGTGATTCATCCAGTGGCACACTGATTTCTTTTTGGGGTTGTGCTACTGCTACTAATTCTCCAACGGTGGGCAGCTCTCAGGGTGCAAAAAGCCCATTAAGAAGTAAATCTGAGATAATTACAAGGTTTCTTCAAAAATCCATGTAATTTAGTGGCTGGATTTTTTAAAACTGGAATTTATATTCCTTTTACATATCTTAGTTACACATGGTATTGTTTCTGCTTCCTGAATATGCATTTTTAAGCTTCAATGGCAACATAAATACTGCTACAGGTATGCAATTATAGCACTTTAGCTTCTGCAAATATTCCCCTGACCTACATCACGAAAAACTCTGTGGCAGGTGACCCAGTTACTACAGACTTGCTCAGTCCAGGACTTCACACTTGCAACACAGTTAAAACCTTATTTGCAAAACAACAACTGCTGTAACTGGTCAAGTGGAAACCACGTGACCTGACACGGTTTTAACTGTAGTGTAGACAGAACTTTTCGTTTACATAGCCTAGGACCAACATATACTTCTGTTCGGATGCCAGAGGACACCAGAAATGTAGGAAGCGGAAAAAAAAGAAAGAAGGCTGCTTGGATAATTTACTGAGACAATTACTGTCTCATCATTACTATCCCTGCTTGGAAGAATGTTTACTAGTGCCCCTAGAAGAAGAATGGAAAAATAAAATTACATATATAGCTGCATGGAACCACAGAATAAATTATATTTAGCATAGCAATTACAGTTTCTCCCAGACTATATGTATTATGAACAACCTATATTTGTGTGGTCAACAACCCTGCCTCGTAAACATCGCCTGTAATTAATTTGAAATAACAAAAACCAGGGGTAAATAAATGTAATGTTATTTTTGCTCCCTTTAACAGTGTTTGGCTCCTTAGCTATATACAGACGGTTGATTCACCACAGCTGATGAAGCCGACGTCTCCAGCCAGGAAAGGACTCGAGTGTGCCGCGGATGAAGGTGGTGGCAAGAACCTCCTAAAGAGATAAAAACCAAACCGGTTATGGTTTATGAAAACAATACAGAGCAAAGTAGCTACTGCTAAACTGACAGAAGCGTTGGGTTTTTTCCCCCCTTGCCTTAATAGCAAACACAGCTGCTTTATTCTCTAGCAATCCTGTTCAGTTCTCTCCCCTTCATAAGCCTCCAACGCACAATTCTTTCAACTTTTGCAAAAGATCCTGGCTGTCTCCCAACCCAGCGCTTTCTAATGCAGTGCGCTTAGCACTGCTTTATGAACAGAAGTTTGGTATCTTCGTAGATTCCGGTTCTGGCTCAGTAAGACGGAGGGGAGCCAGAATTCTCTGTGGTTCCCTTTACAACAGTGTCTCCATCTTTGCTTGTAACACGGTCACGCGGCAGAGACCGATCAACAGCTTTATTCGGGAAATCTAGGAAGATTCACACTCCTAAAGCTGGAGAGAAGGGGTACGTCAACTTCCCTCAACTGAGCGTTTCTTCCACCTTTAGTTGAGGGGCTTTAAGCAACTCATTAAGCAATAGCACATTCTTAGGCCCTGGAGGCATGCTCATCGTGCCTGTTCGCTGCACCGGACAAACTCTGATTACAGGAATAAGTTCGTTAAATTTGGGGCCATGCCATAATACATTCATAGCAACAGAGTAAAAAGTCAAGAACCCAATCACGCACCTCTCACAGGCAAAGCTTCCACTGGGGTTGACTGGAATTTTGTCTGAGTGATAGAAATACGCAGCCCTGCAAACATAACGTTCATTTACGTATTGTAAGGGACATGGCTACCAGCAACTTGCTGTAAAGTCTCACTCATTCAGAAAGTTATAATATACTAGCTCGCATACATAACGTTCGTAATTCAACCGACTCGACTCGGTAGCTACAGCCCCTGCCTGAATAAAAGGATTTGGCTTCTACTGAAGTCAAGAGTAATTTTTAACAGCGAATATAAAGGAGAATAACTGTGGCCTTGAAATGCATGATAATAAAGAAGTCTGATATTGTGGCTGAGAGTTGGAGGCAAACCCGTGGCAACACCCAGGTCCTATGCTGGCTCAGTCTTGCAGTACTTAACGCACGTCTTAGGGATCCATGTTTCACCGAGCAACGGAGCCGCTCCAATTCATACAGTTCAGCATTATTTTGTGATGCCTCAGGTCCTCATGGCTTTAACGCACGACCTTAAGCATGGAATCTCCTACGTTGAAATGGTATCACGGGATATCCAATTTTTCATACTAGTTGACACGATGCTTCTGCAAAGATTTACTCAGTCACTTTAAAGCTACATTCATCTTTCACATAGAAGCTCTGGTTAGATGCTGCAGCATCTGTTCAGCAGCAAAAAAAAAGGCATCTCTAGCAGAGTGTTTAATCGAGAATCTCGATGAAGACTACATAAAAACACACCTACAATTTGGACAGTCAGAACTCTAGTATTTCGCCTTCCTCCCCCCCCCTTTTTTTTTTACGGGCACACACTTAGCATCCATTCATTTTCTGTAGAGACTAGTAGTAACTCCTTAGAAAAATACATCACTCTTGTTTTATTACAATTCTACTATCAGGAATTATTGGGATTCCCCCTTACCAACCTCACCCACCCCAGCAATGGTAAGATATAACAACTTACCCATCAGCACTTAGTAAGGCGTTACTTGGATCGGAGTGTCCTACGGCTCTGCACGCTGTGCTATAATTCTGAGCGAGACTTTTTTGTGAAGAACAAAAAACAAGCAAGAAACAAACTTGTGATTACTTTTTTTTTCTTCTTAAGAAGGTAATCAAGGTCTGAAAGGAAAAGGTGTTTAATTTGCAAGCTTATAAAAAAGCAACGAGAAAGAACAGCAGGCTATCGCATATAAAGCGGCTTAAAAATCAGCAATTGGTTTCAGAGTCTTTAGAGATAGTTACAAGAGTCCTCAGCCAGGTGCAGTAACTGTTATGGACTGGGAATCCCCACTGCAAGCATGGACAACATGACTAAAGAAAAAGCGTCAAACACCACAATCTCACACATTCAGGGAATTTGGCTCCAGTTTCTGGTATTGCCACAAAATTTCTGTCTGACCCTTCATAAATCATTAACCGCTATGCTTTGGATTCCTCTTCCGCTAAAGCAGAGATTTTAAAAAACTTCTCAGAAACGTCAAAAAGAATTATTAAGTGTTGAAAAAGAATTTGGCATGATGTCAGGGAAGGTACAATAGTACCAAACCTTAATACAAATAAGGAACTTTTGGTAGGCACCCTGGTTCATCCTCTGTCCAACCATTTCAGATAAGAGGTCGTCTTAGACGTTGGTGTTAGCGGCACCCATAACTTAACAAACACGAGATCATTCCCATGTTTCTCAACAAAAGCTCTCCTTAATAAGCAGCTGAAAACCAAAACAATCTAAAAACAATCGAAGCTAAAGCAATAGTGACCGAGAGGAGACCCACGTTCACATACAGCAGGAGCTGATGAAGTAACGCAGTCTTGCTTAGGAGTCACTAAGAACCTGTGGTTAGCTTCTGTACTGAAGCCTTAAACTTTTCTAAGTAGTTGCTTTGCTTTTATTTGACGCTTTCAGACCTTCGCACAAGGACAAAAGTGCAGCAGGGTTTCCCCGTTGACATCACAGCCGCTGAAATGAGGGATGACCTTTAAGGCTGAACACACACAAGATCTGAGTCTGAACGTACGAACCTCTACTTGAGCTCCGTAGTTGGGCTGCTGGCCAATCCATCTCAGCTTACTTGTTACTGAAAGGTGAACTGAAAACAACTTTAAGTAAGCACAGTCTGGAGAAAATGGAGATATTACCTTTACCGCATTTTCCCCAACATAGAAGAATAGGAGAGAAAATTAACATGCTGTTGATTACTAAATCACATTCCTCTTACAGAAATAAGCAAACAGATCTATAATTTTACAGGCACGCACCAAATACTTATCCTGAATTACAGAAAAGTAAACATCTCTGTACTTATGCAACTTACCATTTGGTGTAACCCAGTGATTTATTTAGTGGGTGAACAGGGGAACAGAAACAGGGGATTCCCTTGCTTTCTCATTGCTCATACTTAGCTGTTTGCAACAGTCATATTCCTCAAAATGCAATTCCCAGAGGTCTATTTTTGTCCCATTTGATTTTCTCAACTAAATTACTGCAAACAATTACCATACAGAAAACACTGTATCCATGATCTTCCTATTATTCATGATTTGTCACACTTGGGTTGGGTTTTTTTTTTTTTTGGTAAATACATTGAACAAAACCTACGCTGGGTTGCTTTACGGACTGTACCAACAGCTGTTATCCTACATAGCAGAAAAGGTACGTTGTGGTAAAGACCTGTAAAAACACTCAAAATGAGTGGGGAAAATAACATATGCCATACCATTTAAGCAAAACCAGAAGTGAACGTAACGACCAGCTCCAAGCCTGGCAAGAAATGCTTGCAGACTTCTGGTTTCGTATATACAATTCAGAAGCAGGACCAACTTTCAGTTTCCTGACCTGCCTCATTTGGGAGAGCAGAAAGCGTGTAACTCGCAATAGCTCTTACTTCTTTAGCTTAGTTATTAGAAATCTGGGAGTATTTCTCACGATGACAGGTTTATGCCCTTCTGCGCAAGTAGTTGAAAAGGCTGCACCGAATAAAATGTAAATTCGGTATCAAAGAAATAAGAGAGGAAAAACAATCGACAAAAATCGCAACAAACATGCTAAAGCAGTGCTGAAGGCATACAGCCAAGCGCTTACACGCCAAGCGATTCGCAAAACCTCAGCTTTTCTTTTTTGTGTGCATGCACGTGGATATAGTGTTTATATGATCACTTTCTGTTCTTGCCAAGTGACCGCACAGGAAAAACAGAGCTGAATTAAAACTGCAGGGAGAAAATAAATTCTAGCATTTTCTACTTTAGTTAATGCTGTAGCAAGTAGGTACTATGTTTTATTTTTGTCATATTACCATCAACGCGGTCTGTTGGTTACGGCTAGTCAACACTTCCTATTTTAAGGCCACATTTTCAGTTACTCCCAGTTTGCCAAAACCTTTTCTTTGGAGTATGATTACATATATCGTGCCTCCAGCTGATTTTTAGGAAAAACAGAACAAAAAATGACTCAGTCATTTCTAAGAATGATCATGGGGAACATACGCTGCTTTGATTATATTCAGAGAATTCTTAAAACTTTTATTAAGAAACTCTTAACCTCTTCACATTTCAGAAACAGGGACGTGAAATTTAGCACAGAGGCTGTGCTGGAGTCACTACTGGACTTTTTGCTCTTCCTTTGGAAAAAAAGACACCTATCTGGGCATGTGTCAAACCTTCAAAAAGACTGAACTTACACATGCTTGCCAGACTTGCTTCGTAGCCAAAATGTTCAGCTTTCCCTCCATTGCACATGCTGCAGAGCGCGAGCTGGGTTGTCCCCGCAGTAGGCAGCCGATTGCCAGGCTGCCACGCACTAAAACTGAAAGAGGGTAGGTTACTTCTCCTCTGGTTTCAGGTCTCCTGGGATTTTCACTCTATCAACACAGAATAAAAGTACCACCCAGTTCAAATGCAGAGGAAGGAAAGATGGATTTGGGGGGAAAAAGGAAGATGTGAGCTATCCGAGAGAAAGCAAGACAGGCAAGAGTCTGAGACCAGATGAAAAGAAGAGAGATGAGGTGTGAATAAGAAACAAGATTGGGTGAAGAGAGCAGGGTGATTCAGACAGGGTCTTCCCAGCAAAGAGGAACTACCCAAGGACAAGCAGTCCCAGGTTGATTTGTTTGATTTTTCTTGATTTCTATCAATTCCTCGAAGGTCAGACACCCGAGAGGTCAACAGGCTGTATCTTCTGGAACAAGAGAAAAATCAGCCCCTAGGCTACTGTTTTGCTAAGATGTCCCCAGAAAAATACACAAACTCCGGCAGCCTGGAGCCCTGAGCCCTTGGGCCACGCTCAGAGCTTGGCACCCCAGGGGTAGACGGTGGCCGAAGCAACCCTGAGCCATGGGGAAGCAGAGTCCATGCTCTGGGTGGGAAAAGAGCCTGCTGCGCTCTGCTGAGTCCAGCCTGACCCCGGAGGGTTCAAGGAGAGCCAAGGCACTGGCAGAGCCGGCCAGGAAGCGGGGGGCTGCGGCCGGTCCCCCAGTGCCTGCCGGCCGGCGCGCACGGGGCTGCCGGCGGCACAGGCTGCAGCGGCGTTTCCCGGCCGCTCGCCCTCAGAGCACCGTCACGGCACACGCGGCTCTCGGCCCCCAGCCCGCCCCCGCCACGGGCCTTACGGCAGGAAACCCGCCGGGCCGTGGGAAGCGTGGGCCCCGGATCCCCTTCGCCCCGCTGGGGAAAGGGCACGCAGCCCCCACGCCGCCACCGCGCAGCGAGCAGAGGGAGGGAGGGGGCTGCAGCCCGCCGGGGCGGTCCTGTGGGAGAGGACGATGCCCGTTTTCACGGGAGCCGGTTACGGCTCAGGCTGAGGTGCCCCTACAGCCTCTGACCTCTCTGGGGCCAGGGCACAGAGCAGCTGCGGCTCAGGGTGGGTACCAGCCCCTGGGCTGCACGCAGGTGCACCGCGCGCCACGG
Organism: Phaethon aethereus; assembly: GCF_964289735.1. Classification (NCBI taxonomy): domain Eukaryota; kingdom Metazoa; phylum Chordata; class Aves; order Phaethontiformes; family Phaethontidae; genus Phaethon; species Phaethon aethereus. The sequence continues at coordinate 126,126,645 of NC_138576.1, forward strand.
CCTCGGCTTCTCAGTTACTGGAATAATGCAGAGGCCCAGACTCTTTATAAAAAAAGTCTGATGAGGTAATTACAAAAACACAGCCAGGAGTTTTCGCTTGTGTTTTTAAGCTGAACACCTTATGTCACTAAGTATTACATAAAAGCAGGATTAATAAGCCCCCTCCCTCCCAAAGTCAAAATGAACATTTCAAGATACTTTCCCCGCCCCCCCCCAATCCCTCTTTGCTTTTTCACTCATTAAGGCAAAGAGTAACCTATTAATTTCTCTCTCAGTTTCTACAGGGACATCCATTGCACCAGCAGAAGTGTAGGTGACTTCACATTAACTGTTTCTGTGCTTACACCTAAGAAGTAAAACCACAGGAGACGTCAATTCCTGCAATGGAATTTCTTGCTCAAAGTTCCTACTCGTGCACAATTTCAATACCGAGCTGCTCCTCTTTAAGGAGATTGATCATGCATCCCTCACCCTTGGAGGGATGAGGGTGCCTTGGACCTCCAAGCCACAGGTAGAGCAAGCAGCTAAGAAAGCAGATAGAAAACAGCAAAGTTTGCAGGAAGTCTGATATCAAAGAGCCTCCCTGACTGCATCTTCATGCATGAGTAATTTTCCTTTCAATCACTTTAACAGAGGACTTGCTCCATAAACAAAGGAAAACATTTAAGCTGTATTTTTGCAGTTTGAACTTTATTTAAAACAGCTGAAATCTAATCTGCATAGTCCTGGGGCAGTATCGAACTTCTGCAACATCCAGGGAAACTCCAGAACAGTGATGTCACTCTGCACTGGACCAAGCGTTGAGTCGGGGTATATTAAGATAAGGCCTGTAATGTCACCTATGCTGGATCAAGTCCAAGAAACTAGTAACCTAAATTCTTCCTAAACATTCTTCTTAAAATCCCTAAGAGTGAAGGAAAAAAAAAAGGTAAGAGCAATTAGAAGATAACTGCAAAGCAAGAGTAAAAAAAAAAAATCTGTGTAAAGGCATATACCGGGATATCCATTAGCTAGGTTAGTTTTGAGACTAGTTGCATAAATGCATGTGCTGACATAGAGGTTGAGGGCAGAACAGCCCTTAACACCCTTGGAATAGTCGAGTGGAAGAATTTGTTTAAAAGCACATTAATGTTACAGGGCTGTAGACTATTACAAAACACTTTTCATTTTTCCTCTGCTGTTTATCATTTCACTTACTTCAGCTTTAATTCCTTCAACTTCATGATGGCTTTTTATTTATACAGGTGCTAGGTTGTATATATACTGGAACTAGTACACAGACTTGACAATATTTGAATACCATGGGTTTTAACAGAGGTCACAAAACTGAAATAACCATTTTATAAACTCAAGGTGTAGTGCTGCTAAAAGCCATTAAGTAAAGCAGGTTCTGTTCCTTAAATTTTATCCTGTGACTAAATCTAAGCCTTGCAGTTTAAGTTTCACATCTTTTGGAGGGGAGGAGTAAGACCTCTCAAACCCACCATGTTTTTCCAAGAGATAAATTGCAGTTGAAGCAAGCTGGAAACCAGAAGTAATAACGAAAAAACTAAGTATATTGTGATAAGTACAGTCAAGTTCAGAATATTAGCAGCAGGGGAAATGCTAGAGAAGGAAGACCTTACAAGATACATGTTTCTTCTTATTCCTTTACAGTCCTTCGGTCTTGTCACTAGGGTTTTAAGTGGATGCTTAAGACGATCAGAGCTCAGAATTGCTGTTTAAACCAAGCAACTGATTTTAAAAGAATTCAGGGGTATCTGTTGTCCACATAGCAAACTGGGACTTCAGCTGTCACCACAGTTTGCAAACTGTGCTATTCAGAGGGTGTTAATTCAAAGCCTGGAAATACTGGAAGCAGGAAAGCAGTGTTCTTAGTCTCCTCAACTGTACCCTAGCATGACATTATTATTTGTAGAACTTTTTTGTAACACTGCCTCCCCCCCCTCCGCCCCCTTACATTTGGTTCAGTTGTTTGGGTTTTTTAAAGCAGATCCCATCTGCATTTAAAAAAAAAAAGGAGACTGAAGATTTTAAATTTCTCTTTGGAAGATAGTATTTTACAGTACATACAAAAATACTCTGGAAAAAACGTACAACTTCATTTACAAAAACATCAAATTATAAAGAAGTTACAATAGAGAGATTGCATAACATTTTCTTTCATACGATCAGAATTTCTCCCCACCCCTCAAAAACAACCCTGATGCACTTAACCGGGTAAGCAGTGTTACCAGTTTACAGAACCAGACTTAAGACTACTACAAGATTTCATGTAACCATTTAGAACATCTTTCAGGGTTTATCTGAAACCACTTTCTGCATGCCAGTTGCATCCAGGAGGGTAGCAGTGTTACAACAGCCGAGGCTGTTGTAATGTTTAAGTACATCTTCAGTTGTGTGTTCCGAGCTTAGCTTTACTACCCAGTGACAACAAAAAACCCTCAATTCTCATGCTGGAGCAGTCTTAAGATAAAAATCAGATAACATGGCATGAGACGTATCTATCCTCTCCATACCTTGGTAGCATCCTCTGCTGCATTCTCTTCAATATTTAAATTATTTAAGGGCCTCCATGGGAGGCAATACTTGTGTAGTGCATGGCTGTGCTAGGCAGTGGAAAGCTACTAGCTGAGGAAGCTGAGCACCATTGTGATAGATGCACAGGAGTGTATGTGCCAAATGGGAAAATAATTTAAGATAAGAACAATATATGCACATGAACTAGGAAAGCACAAATGAATACAAGCACGTTCATACACACTTGAAACCAGAATGTGGTTGCAGTGACTAGTTAACCCTTTTTACATACATTCTGAATCCAAGTCACAGTACAGGTCGTCTTCTGTGCCTTTTTCAAAAGCTGTTTCAGCTTGTGACAGTTAAGACTTTTAAAAAGACTAGTAAGGATACCTGTTACAAGATTATGCAGAGCAATTCAAAAGGAAGCAAGCATTGAACAATACTATAAAATAGGACCATGATTTTAACTGGCCAGTTGCAGTATGGCAAAAGTAACCTTCCATACTTTGTTACTAACTACAACACATGTGGATAACATGGACCACTAAACAAGTGATTATCATCTTTACCTGAAGAGATACCAGTTACCCATTAAGGGTAAGTTTGATGGATCTTTTAATAATACGAATACTATTTGTTGGAACAGGAGATGAAGAATCTGGTAGTTCTTTACTGGAAAGCCTCTACAACACACACAGAGATGCCACGGGGGAAAAAAAAAGGAAGTTTTAAATTCATTAATTCAGAAGTAGCAGCAGATAAACCCTTTCCTAGCTGAACAGAACAACATTCTTTAAGTACCAAAATGGTATGGCCCAAAACCAAATCTTTAGAGAAGGATTTTTTCACCACACCATTTTAGTTGCCACCAGTTTCCAGAGAAAGAAATATTTTCCCCTGTCTGCACACTTCTTTCCTGCCATCAATTGAGATATAATTATATTCCTGAGAGGGGGAAATGAGTTGCAAGTTGCTCAACAGCATAATAGAGGGAAGCTACTGTTCGTCTCAGATCCATGGATCAGGACAACAGAGTGTCTTCACTGTTCAGATTATAACCCTCAACTTCACACAAAGAGTTAAAGCCACTTATACACTTCAAAGCTTCCAAGTCTTGTCACAGAAATCAGTATACAAGTATTTAAGATAATAAGAGCTCAGATCACCTTATGGAAGGTCTGCAAGGAGTACAGATCTTTTTGCTTAAGAAAAAAAGCGAATCGGGAAACAAACTGTATCAGTGTTCGAGTGCACAGAAATTTTTTTCTCAAGTTCAATAACTTGGAAACTTTGGCTTTGCTTTTGTGGATAAACTGCAAGGTCATTGTTCAGCTATTCAATTTGGTGGAAGCACGTAGGCAAAAGCTTACCAACTACTTAGAACTACCACACTTACAGGGATTAATAGCATGTAAGTCTCTGCACATAAAATGAAAATTCTGGTTTCACTTTACTGATGAACACAAAGGCACAATAAATACCTGTGATCTTGACGGGTTGATAAATGGAATCAGCATGGATTTTCCTCCAAGAACACCCTAAAAAAGCCAGAAGGGATTTATTAGGCAGTATTATCAAACTCATTACTTGAGAGACAGCAAGGTCTGGCAGCTAGGATATTTAAAAGCTAAATACATACATGCATTGACAACCTCCACCTCGGGTTTTGGGGTTTTTATTTAAGCCCTATAAAGCACATGTACAGCATTTTGGGTATTTCAACCTTCACCCTACCAACAAGACCACGTCTTGACTTGACGGTGTGCCCTCGATAATTTATGCTTCAGTAGGAAGCTACACTATAAGATAGATACCTCTATCCTCCCTTTAAGAAGCCAAATGCTTTAGTCGTTATAGTAGTTTTAGTTTACACCAGTAAATCAAGTGGTTTAAAAAAAAAAAAAAATCTGATTTCACGCATGGCAAGAAGCTCGATACTACCAAATCATCTAGTAGTAACGCTTAACAGATAGGTCATACAGGTGTAGTATTTGGGAAGTGAAGACTGAAATAAATTAAACCAAAAAGCATATTTTTGTTTACATCAACAAATGTGTAGAGTATTTCTGTGAGGTAGTCTAGGCACTAGAACAGTCCATTCAGCTTTTCAGTTAATCCACTAAGTAAAACCACTTTAAAATTACATTTTGTGCAGATCTTCTCCTGACATCTTCTGGATTGCCACCGTCTTTGAATACTGAATCCTGGCCAGTTAACTAGAAGAACGGAATACAGACTCAAAATAATACAGAATACAGACTCAAAATAATTGCTACACGAAAAATACCTTCATATTTGGGTACAGCTTCCAGTCAACACATTAAATGTGTTAGTGACCATTCTTAAAACAACATTTAGACAAGACTACCACACAGGAATCTCACATCTCTCAAAGTCTTACTACCCAAACCTTGAAATCTGTACTTGAAATATTCAATACTAGATAACAGTTGTGCAAGTTGATTCTTTACAATTGTCAAAATTGAGTTTTTTCTAGTTGTTCTTTGCCTCTGCCTCAAATCAGAGGTCAAGCCACAAGAACAGCTATTTAAGGAGATTTATTTGCAGCAATGAAACAAATCAAGCATTAAGCTAAAGCTTCCACAAAAACAAGATTTAACAAGCAACTCCACACTGTCGTTTCAGTAGTGGACAACCTATTGAGCAGGCTGCCGATTTCTAAAGCAGCAAAACTATCAATAGGCATTCAAAAATCATCTGCCAGAACAAGATTAGCTCACGCTTCTGCATTCTTAAGATTCATATCCCCTCCATTTTGAGATAATGTTTTTCTGTATTGTTTTATAAACTGCTTCCAAATGAGCCAGTTCATTCAGCAATTGGTCAGTGCAGTAATAGATAAGTACAGTAGTATTTAGAGACCCTGCCACCAGACCCAGTCACTAGCACCAGATCTTGGAAAGAAAATCGTTTAATAGCTACACATTATATCCAAGTCAATTTCTCATATTTACATCCTAGTAAAACTATCATTATGCTGAAGCTTAGATTCCTGAATCCGTTGGGGATGTATATATGCATGTCTCCTCAGTTATTTCATTCATCCTACACACATAATTAATACTACTTCAAACCCTCCCTGGCCTAGCCCCCCTTCCTTACCTTCTCTCCATCTATTGTTTTTTTGGAGCATTCATCCGATGTAGGTGAATTACATCCTTTAGCGGTCAGTGAATATGGTCGTTTAGGTGCCGCATTCTTAGGATCTATAATTGGAGTCCCACTTAATTCATGCTGTCCTTGGACAAAGCGTGCTCTGTATTGAGTATGTCCTGGAATGGTGTAACCAATTGGAGGTCCAGATGTTCTTAAGGCAACTGTAGCCTCCATTTCTGTAAGAGACACCAAGCTTTTAGAGTCCGGCCACAAAATTAAAGACTGCATTCCACCCGCTACTTCAATACATACTTGAATCATTAACAGGAATGAAGAGTCCCTTAGACACTGATGGCACAGCTATACGAGCTATCTTCTCTCTGTAAAAGTCAGAAAATGCTAGTTTGTAAAACACTATACATGAAATGGACTGCAAGACTAACATCTACCTTCTTAGCTCATTGTCACAGCTCTACTAAACACCACAAACTCACAGGCAATCCAGCACAAGATCTTAATTTTGCTGAACTTCAGGCTGCAAATTTAAAGTTAAGCATTTTCTTTAGTGAGTTTCTACGTACTGGTACTGTTTTCCAGCTTAGTATATCTGGCATTCTGCGCTGCTTTCAATGACTGTATCTGCTCTACCCATCCGTGCACTCCTACAGTACCAGACACCCTGAACACAGCAGGCATCACACATTTGGTAGTATTGGGCTATTACTCTCAAGATCACATATTCCTCCTGTGCTGAAGTAGCTTATGGACTCCCCAGGAAGTGACAGACACTTTGACTGCCCGAGTTCTCATACTGCTCCACTAAGTCAGCAGTAGCTCTAGTGTTTCTGTGATCAAGATCAGCACTTCAATTAACCATACTTTGTTAGAAAGAACAGTTACCTACACATAAAATACTCCAGCTTCAAGTTACCCACTAACCTAAGGGGATTTATGTTCAAGACCAAATAACTTATCTGATACCAAATTCTTCTTCATTCCCACGTGTTCACGTACATTAATTTTTTCAAGGATTTCTTTATCCCGTCTCCCCCCAACATGCCCAAAGGAGATGCCAGCTTTGTTCCCAAAGCCATGAGAGCGCTCCACATGCGTATGATCCACACAGATTCAAAGAAGAAATCCTAGACCTCATTCACATTGTGAGTCAGTTAAAAGCAGCTTCTTCACAGTTCTAAGGTTATGGTGCTAACCTTTCTATCTCTGCTGGAGAGGTGTCCAATTTAGATATCTTATTTAATGAAGAGGAATTATATGATGCTCTGGAGTCCATGTCTCTGGAACTGTCCAAACAGGTTCCATCTGAAGAAGTCCTTTTGCACTGAATCCCACTAGCATTTTGACTGGTATCTGGCATGCTTTGCTGAAGCAACAGTTAAAAAAGAATAATGAAGTCTTCAAGTAATTATTAAAGCAAAAACAAATACTGCCAGAAGAGTCAAATTATTGTTATACCTTCTTTCTTTTCTGTAAGGTTTCTGCAGGCAAAAAATAGTGGAGATGCTTTCTCTTCACATGAGCTGCCTCAATCTTCATACCTTCCTTTAGCACGTTGAGGTTGTTAGCCTGTCTGTAAACTAACACGACATTTGGTGGTGTAGCTTAGTGAGGATGTTTGCATTAGGTATTTGTCAAAGTTACATACAGTTTCTTTAGAAACAGCAAGCCTCTAGGTCTGTCCAGCCCGAACAAAGAACAAGACGTTTCCAGCCTAACTGGACACAAAATGCTACCCAAGCACTCCACATACAGTCTGAAAATGATGAGTGCGACCCAAGATGCCTGTTTCACATCCAGTACAGATCAGATACATAACAGCTCTTTAAGTGCAAAAACCTATTTATGTTCTCAGTTACAGCTGTGGTTTGCTAGTCACGCAACTCACATCTGAGTTGATTTTAACCTGTAGGAGATAATACTCTGAACCATTAGTTTTCTGGATGACAATAGATCTGGAGGATTTTCTGAATCAACCCAACTGTGCACAGCTGTTGAGAGACCAGATACCTTACTCAAGATTCAAACTAATTTTATATTTATGGTGGTGTTTGTGGGTTTTTTTGTAACAGTTCTATGACATCACAAAACTTCTCAGTAGTTTGGATGTTAAAATTCTATCTGTCCAAGAAAGTGAGACTGGATTTTAGGGACATCTGACTTATCAGAATCACTACAATTTAAACCAGCTTTTCTTAACTGTCTGCAAACAGCCTTTTATGCAACTTAAAAATGCTATACCAGCACAGCAGTTATGACAGAATTAAGTCACGTTTAGATAAACTTATCTAACAGGCCTATCATGGACATAACTGGAAAGTCAGTTTACTAACATGCAGAGTGGGAATCAAAGTACAGACTTGCAACAAAAAGGCTTATAAATCTTTCTACAGGAGACCTAGAAGTGAAATAAAGGCACAAATGTGAACATTCACACCAATATGAACAGGTGCTCCAAAGTAAATTCAATAATGTTATCATGTAAAAGTGAGAGAAAAGTTCACTTAACAAAAGCCTTCCGGACACTGAGCCTTATATTCTTGAGCCCATCGAGTTGAAGTTAATCTTTGCCCTCTAAAAATATTCTCTCAGAGTCAAGGCACATAAAAGCTTTCTCGCACATAACTACTGGTCCCTCCCCCACTTGCCAAAGAACTTCACACCTCCCAGGAAATACCTTTTCTGTTCAATCTCTCTGGATTCAACCCCTGTATCTGAAACGTACTATAGGCTGTGCTTCACTAAACTAAGAGCGCTCAGCTATACTAATCAAGTTTACCCATAGAAATAAAGGATTTAACACTAGTTCTAGCCTCTTGGCAGTACATAAACCTTCTTGACATAACTTCCATTTGCCACAACATTAAAGCAGTGCCACTGGATGTAACGAACATGAAAAGCATCAGGGAGTTTTCAAGCATTTTTCTGTGCTTTTCTCATATCCCAAAGCATAAGCTAAAAAGGTCAGGTTTTACTGTGTTTACTCATGTTGTCTCAGCAAGACAACACAAAGCTCATGCTGGTATGGATAAACTCTTCGTCAGCACAAGCAAACGCTTAAATGAGTCCATGGTTTACAGCTCTTTGTCCAAACGCACTTGTTACTTCAGAAGAGTAACATGATTTCCTTAGTTCTTCATTAGGATGGCTAGGCATGAGCCTGACAGCACCCATGCACTTCTGAAAGGCACAAGAGCAGTCAGCTTGGAAAAAAGGAAACGGATTAGGGAAAAAGACCTATACAGTCAAACAACTCCTCACTCCAAAACCCCTTTATTCTAGCATTATCGAACACCACTTGCAATATTACTTTATTTCTACATCTGTCAAAAGTAATAATGGAAGATGAACATGAAGGTTCACACGAAAGACTGCATGTAATTACAATGTGACAACTCACTGACTTTCAAAGTTCTGGCATCATATCAAACTTATTTTGTAAAAATACTGTCAACAAGCATTAACAATGTATTTTAGGGTCTGATACAGTTAATTCCAACTTTCAAACTTCAGCAACTGACAACTGGTTTTGACAAGCGTAGCTCCCCCCAGTAAATGCACATCTCCTGGCTTCCCATCTGACTTCACGAAACGCAGTTCCTTTGTGCGTGTTTACGCTACGATCTGCAGAACTGTTATTTCACATATGGTATATGGTGTATGACTGTACTACACGCTTTTGTTTCAAGATGGGCTTACTTTGCCAAAGTGTCAAAATAGTACATTTTTAAAGCTAATAGACTATATGTTGCTCTGTATAGAAATACCTAATTGCTAATACCAGAAGGAAGCAGAGTTCCCTTTGTGAAGCAACTCCTACTAGAATAAACGAACAAAACCCTACAAGACTAGAGCAAAATATAGGCTTACCTGTATCTGTGAACGACTGTATAACATACGTTAAGTCAATGTTAACGCTTTCGGCATTTTCAACTTTCCTAAATACGATTCCAAGAAACCACATTGACACATATGCACTCCTAAAAAGACAAAATTCACAAATCTATCATTTATGCACAGATGCCAGTTATTTGCATGCTAGTATCTACTCTCAAAAGGGGTTAAGCAAAACAGTTTATTTGTACGCAGCAGTTAAAGATTAGACTCAACCCATACTTAAGTTCTAAGAGTCCTCTCAAGTTCTCCCTTCTTTAAAAAGATCTTACGTGCTCAGAACCTCGCGGGTCAGAGCTTGGGCCTACAAAACAGTAGGTACGTAAGTGAACGTCTTTCACGGATGAGCCGAGGTGAATGAATATAAGCAAGCTGCAAGACATTGGCCTAACTGTATTTCAGAAAAGTAATGAAACTCACTCTTTACAGAGTTCTTGGTTGCCAGGGAAAGACTGCGGCTTTACGTGTGCAATAGTTATAAATTCGTTCCTCTCCAAGTTTCCAACCAGCACACGAATTTTAGATTCGACAAGGCCAATCCTAATAAGAACAAGAGATAATTACTAATTTTTAACTGTATCCAGCACAGTAGTTATATGCCTTCTTATAATATCACGCGAATACAAAAATGCTAACCAATCAGTAAGTAGTACGTTGCATTCAGCTGAGCAGATACTAGATTTTTATATTGCACACACTGTAGTTTGAGATGTTGCCAGTGACATTTGAGCCTTAAAGTTCCCAAATACAGAGGTAAAGAAGTTTAACTCGTACTCCTAACTGTTCAGGTACAACACTTCAACCTATAACCTATGATGAAAATATCAAGCAGCAGATCCCAGCACCTCTAGCTGCATTTTGAAGTGCAGCAAAACTCTTTTACCCCGAAGATCAAGGAGAAGAGCAGTTTAGAAAACGCTCAAGCACAACCATTCAATTACACCCGAGTAAAGATGCAATTCTCCCTGCAGATTGATCAGTGAATAGAGTTTACCCTCTTCTAGCCAAATTGAAAAATATAGTTCCATTAACAAATGATGTAGTCCACACAGTTTCATCAGAAACTTACCCAAGAACTGAATCATGACCATTAAGGCTTTTCTTTTAAATAACGTACTGGCAATTTTACCCTTTTACCTAAAACACAGCTAACTTTCAAAGTCAGAAATCTGTATATTCTTCAAAAGTATCTTATGTTGATGAACAACAGAGATGTGCTATCTATTCCCAAATCCATTCGAGAGTTGGTGAACTAAACTTGTTCTTAGACCAGACAAACTGAAGCAAGTCCATCTTCTGATTTTCAGTTTCCCCAGATGCAAGACTAAGCCCCATTTGCCTCCATTTCTGTCACTGCAAAAACATCAGCTTTTGCTGGAGCCAGAACTTTCCTCATCTTTATTTATTCACTTAAAACATTTCACATCAAAAAGTACTTGGCTCTAAGCCCTCTGCCCATAACTCCTTGTTCTATACCCAACTGTGACTGACATCAACCTGTAGCTGGTACAATTTTTAAGCGAACACAGAAAGTTCAGGTAAAAAGTTATTAATGTCAAAATATAACTTTAACAGATAAGTAAGCTGTCTTCTAGAGACAGCACTAGAATTAATTTGCCTTAAAGCGCAAGCCAAACTTTGAAGTATAACCAAGGTGCCCTCAGAACAGAGGCCTGTTACAGAACTATTTTGCTTGCTTACTTGACCAAGGCAGGCAAAGTACTAATTTCTTAACAAAGAATACCATTGCAAATTTAAGAACACACACGTTACAGCACCTCAATTCCTCACCATTTCCCCTTATTTCAAGATTCACAGTCAGTCAGCACATTCACATAGGTTAAACAAGTTATTATTGGTATATCTCCCTTGAGACAGCGACAAACATCACGTCATAAGCAGTCAATAACTACAACTAAGGTGGTTCTCGCATTAAGTTCCACAAAGTAGATCGGCACTCCTACAATGTACCTATCCAATACCAAGCCTGCTGAAATGATCGTTTTCAGCACTAAAAGTAAGATGTCTGAGCACACTACTGGACTAAAACTCGGTAAATACAATTTATCAACATGCAGATGCTCTGCGCAGACTGTCAAGTTTCACCCAGATTAAACAGCCTTGTTTCACTTCACTGGAGAAAAGCAGGCTCTGGAATAGGCTGACTACATAACCAGAGCAACTTAGTGTTGAGTGCAATCTAGGCCTAAATTAAACATGTCTTTCAGTAAAAAAGTTATGAAACCAAGTCTTCTAAGGCTCTACAACAGTGGTCTTCAAAGCGGGGGGGTGTCTGTACCCCAGGGGGTGCGCAAGACAATCCATTGTGGTATGGGAAGAAAATATTAGAGCTTCAGTAACGTGTATGTATGTACTTGTAAATAAGTAGATGTATATATTGCAAGTACCCGTTCAAAAGGGGTTTTTTGCTGATAGGAGTGTGCAATCAAAAAATGTTTGGAGACCACCGCTCTATGTCAGTAAAAGATCTAACTCTCCAGTGTCCATTACACAGCTGATTACACCAAGTAATCCCTGTTTGCTTTAGTCTCTGCAACGAGGAACATCTTCCTCACTAAAGCAGTGTTGGGTAAGCAGTCTCCTTAGACTCCTTGCATCTGCTTCTCCAGATGATGCAGAGCATCTGACCTTCAGGCATACACACACTAACCCCCTTTGTTCCTTCTCATCGTGACTCAGATATTCAGGTTAACTTCTTAAACAGCAAGATTTATGTTAACTTCCTTCCACAAGAAAGCTTTTAATTTTGCTGATCAGCTGTCTACTTAACTTGGTACTGTATTCCATGCAGAGCTGCACAGTTTAACACTTCATTTGTTGTTAATACAGTTAAAAGTGCAACACTGAATTGAATATGTACTCAACTGTACATGAGCACAACTGTACTCAACTCAATGAATATGTACTCAACTGTATATCATTCAGTACAATTACGTATTGAACCTGCGTTTAAAGCAAAACTTACCACTTTAAGTGATGCTCTTCAGTAGAGGCACTAGCAGTCAGCACAATATAATGTCTAGAAGGAAAATGAATATACTAGCTCAGGACTTTATATTCCTTCAAGTGAAACCATGACTGTCTTAAATATATAGAATATGACTTCCAGACAAGGCAGATTATATCCTGTATTCAGCATAGTATTAACTGAAGAAAACCCGATTATATCCTTCAGAATTGCATTCCGCTACATTCTAAATATCATAGTTGAATTTTTTTTTTTCCCCAGTAAAAACAGTGTCGGTGGCAAAACACATACAGTTTTTCTACCTTTCCTATGCTTACCCTTACCAAAATTCATATGACTACCTCCAGTTTCTGAAAATCAAACATTAATGCCATCTCTTATTTAGACTGCAAGTTAAAACTCACTATGCTAACCAGGAAGTAAATAATTTCAGGTTCAGACAGATTTCATACATACTTGTACTTTTGAAAGAAGTTCAGTGGTTCAAAGAGCTTCGACCAGTCTGATTTTCCTTCGAGAATCTCGTTTGTAACTACAAGACCTACAATTAAGGTTGAAAACCTTATTACCATTTTGTTTTTAAGGCTAGCAGAGCATGATATAAACTTTACAAGATAAAGGCATTAAACAGTAATTGACAGATCAAAGAGCTGGAACTCCCATGACACAATACAGGTCTACTACAACAGTTCATTGTAAAACTGGTCTCTTATTGCCAGCAACGTGCGTACTTCTCACAGACCTAATTCCACCTAAAAGGGCAGAACAGCTTGTGGAATATAACCAATTCAGATAATGTGGTTTCATATACCAAGAATTATACTTTTTAATCAGTTAATAAGCACAGAAAGAACTTTCTTTACCATGTTTGAACTCCTCTATCATTACAGCTCGCGTTGATGTGGATACATTGTATGTAGAGTTCTGCTGTGGGTAGGCTGGGGTGATGATAGGCATTACATGATAACGGTCTGATGGGTTCACCTATGACATTAAAACAATTTTGCTTAGCATCAGTTTAGGTTAGAAGAAAGTTTAAAGGCTTCTGAATTCAGTGTCTACATACCCTAGGGTCCCATACTGGTAAGTTAAGATTGCTTTCTTCAGGTTGTTTCAGCAATACGGGGTTTGGCCATTCCCTGTATAAGAAAGGCCAGTAAATAACTGTACATTTAAAATTCTACTGTGTAATTCAGGCTATGGTTGAACATTGCCAATGTAGATCTTATATGAAAAACTACCTCTAAAAGTGTTACTTGATACAATTTTAAGTAGTCATAATCAATAGCTCTTACCATCTTGAAAAGACCAAGAAGAACTTGTTAACAAGAGTAGAAGCCACAGCATTTGGATAGAGTTGGCATGTTCTTGCTACTAGCATTGCCCAGGAAACTCCACCAAGAAATCCCAGCATGTTGGAGTAAATGCCACGGCCTAGAACGGATACAATGTAGTTAGCCCGTAGTCTTTCAATACTCAAGTATATTCCTTCAAATTTACAGCACCAGCTTTGAAATCTATAGAATCCTTAGTACGCTTCAGCCTCAAAGTCAGTTATTTTTGCAGTGCAATGAGGCCAAAATTGTTGGTCCTTAGTCATGAGAAAAAAAAAAAAAATCACACCACTTCCCAAAATACTGCTACTCTGAAGTTTGCCTACACTGCTACTATAGCTACTGCTTCACTCCAACTTCCCTTAAAAAAGTTCTGCCATTCTTCTAGTACTTGCTCTAGCCACGTGCGCAAACAGTATTTTCTTATTCCTTACGTATCAAGCTTTTATACTTAACTTGGCATTTTTATCATTTGTAGTCAGGCTCCTGACAAGCAATACAGCACCTGCAAGAGTAGGCACTCCCCTCTCCTCCCCACTCTACCTCCATTAAAAAACACACAAGCATCTACCACACTGACAGACCTTGAATCTAAAGTAAAAAACGGGTTTTACTTAAAAAAAACCACACCAAAACCCAAGAAACTGTCATTTAAACAGCTATCCAAAGCTGAAGTACTTTGAATGGTCTTATTTTTTCAGCATGAGGTGCCTCCAAAAACTTCAGAGATCATGAACAACCACATTACTCACGTTTTGCCCACAGTTTAATTGCACGGAGCGTGAGCCGGAAGTTCTCTTTATTTGGCACTAGATGTAGTATTTCATCAGTAACTCTGCAGCCTGTAAGAAAAAAGTTGAAGTACAAGTGTTCCTCACAACAAGTACAAGTCAGTTTTATGCTATACTGATCAATAGCTTACAGTTTAATGTTCAAGTCTATGAAAATAAGCTTCGATTACTGGCTTTGTGTTGCCCTAAAAATTATAGATTACACACAACGTTCAGTATCACTTCAGGTATCTTGTGCCCTTCAACAGCTTTTTCATAGTTTGCACTACAGCCAATAATTTTTAATAATAATTTTCTACAGGATTCTGAAAGCTAGGTTTCTTTTGAAAGCCAGGAACAATTAAACCAGTCAGTGTTAAACAGTGAGCAAGTTAAGCTTCAGTTATTTGAAATATCTTTTTTTTAATTTATGAACTACAAAACATTCTTCTCTCAAGTGCTCTGCCTATTCATCTGAAGCAGTTGCTGTGGCAAACTGGAACAATGTACACACCCTGATCAAAGAAACATGAAACACAGATCTATCTAAACACACAACTCCTTGAAACATCTAAATCTAAGCCCACCTGCCACCTCCTCAGATCCCAGGTATACAGGAGATCAGCTTCTGCATCTTGTAGAGAAACTCTGGTTGTGTAATGCGCATTCTATACCAATTTTAGTAACTCTTTCTTTTTAAAGATGTGCAAATATGCTCACCATTTAAGCTCCGTATACATCTTATATCTAGGCTTCTCAGACGCGAGTCATCTCCAAGATCAAGATTATCAGAAACAGTTTGCATAGACAGTCTTGCAAACACGAGATCAATCTTAAGAGGAAAAAAGTGACAACCGCAAGTTAGAAAGCCACACTGTTTGCCAACAGCACACTAGTGCACTGAGGACAGTTAGGGGGGTCTAAAAAGAGTGGTTAACATTTGTATTTAGAATCATGTAACTATAGATACATCTCCCAAGAGACATGTTTGCCAGCAAACTCAAGAAAATGGCTAGAAGTTTCAAGTTTTGTTTACAAAACTTTCATTGCATCCCACTTTTTGTTTTAAGCTAGGGAGAAGGGAGGGTTTTATGTTGAAAAGATACTCTAAAGTTAGAATTTCCATTAAAAGGCAATTTAAAATTAATCACAGAATTAACATGTAAGTTCAATCACCTCTAACAAAGGAGAGAGCATTTTCTTTATGCAGTAAACTCTTTTCATCCTGAAGTATCTGTTTTTTAGTACAGTCTAAGGCAAGAAAATTATCTGTGAATGTCTGTGCCAGATAAGGGCCCCAAAAAGGTCATTGAATCAGTGTCTTCCTGATAGTGATAACTTGCTTAGTTACTACAGCATGCAGGTCTTTATTCACTGCATAAGATGTATTCAAGAGACAAGGATTCCTACAGCTGACCAACCTAGGCAGGAGTCAAATGAGTACTTTTACTTTTCATTTTCCAGATTGTCTCATGACCACTTAGCTTTTGATTTGCAATGAAACATTTAGTCATGTGATTCACAGAGTGACCTACACTATACACATCCCTCTGTAGAAAGCTAGCTTGTCAGAGGCAAGAAGAGTTAACAAGGACACTGCTTCTACTCCCAACTCTGCACAATCCTTGTCAGATAAGTGCTATTCAAGTAGGCTACCCTGCTCTACAGCACAGGCTTAGAAAAAGATGTCCCTGATGTTCCCATGCCTGCCAGGCTTCCTAGGGGTTTATTCTCCTATAAGCTCCCATGCTACTGCCAGGTCTTCTCCCGGGATAGATTGTAGTCAGGCTGTTCAATTAGTTTCCTAAATACACTTTAGGATACCAATAACCTTCCAAAATAGCAGTGTCACAGGTCCCTGGGAAAGTTATCTTATTCCAAAGCAAGAAAAAAAAAATTGTTCACTTAAAGGAAAAAAACCAAAATGCTTACCTCAATGCCATCAAACTCAAACTTGACAACTGGTACATATGCATCTTCAACTGCCTGTAAAGGAGAGGATAACTGTAAGAAAACATCTTTCACTAATGTTTTTCCTAAAATATGATACAATACAGAATTTACATTACTAAATTACTCAGTATAAAGACTGAGTTGCTTCCGAACCAACAAAATTGGTTATAAGCTGCAAGCGTTATAGCACCAATACAGTACTGATACTAGCTTTAAGAAGTTATTTAGCCAAGAGATTCAGAGGCTGATCATGCATTGTAATGAACAAACTGCACAATGAGACATCATTATCAGTGGTTGTAAGGTACTTATCTTGGCAGTGAGGAAGAAAAGAGATTTCTGTACCTATCTTGCTACTGGTTAGCATCCAGAAAAATCTAAAAAAACATTCAGTCCACAATTGACCATGCACACTAGTCTCTTGTGTTTTCATTCTCTCCATGCCTGAGATACTATCAGCTACCTTGCAGGACAGTTTTCAGTTTTGTAGACCACTTGTTAGAACCGTGCCGCAGTCCACTGTGAGTCTGTTTTCAGGTGACAGTCATCTAAAGGAAGGCTCATTAGCAACACACATGACGTCTTTCAAAATGTCTGCACAAGGAAGACTAGGCTAAGAGAAACTTCTCAGGACTTCAGTGTTACATGCAGGGTAGCCAGCATATGCACCCGAGGGTGATTTTACGAAGCCATTTTGTGTGTTCACAGCAGAGCTCCTATTAACTTTACGTAAAGCTGACAAGTGTGCATCCCCTCCACAAAGTCTTAGGCTGAATAGCCAGAGGAACACAACCAGAGAAGAATGAATTGGAGGTCCTAAAGTACATCCAAAAGAATTCCATGGCAAAGGTACTGACGGAAGCCTTTCCAAATCACATTCAACTTCCTTAGTTTTCAGGCTGCCCTTTCCTCTTCCTGCAGCGGTTACCTTATTTTCAAGCCCCTTACCACATCTAAAATTAAAGCAAGGCTCCTAAGGACAACCTTCCTTTTTGATACAGCTGACTGACTCCCAAACCATGGGTAGGGGAGAAATACAGCAGAAAGATTCCTGTGTGATCTACAGTCAGTCATTGGGAAAGGAACAAAAAGCTCGACTTCAACATTTTGATGCTGCATAAAAGTGTTTTAAAAGGTACTCTTTTTTAATTGTAAGATATTCACTACCAATACGAGTCTTTAACATCAATATTCTTATTGTAGAAGCTGCACAATCTACCAAGGAGAGAGCTTACTCACTCTTAGATTTTTTATTTTCTCCTGATGTTTTAGTTTTTCAAAGAACGACTGAAAAAAATCCGACCTTTCCACATGTCTAGGAGCAACACAAACTGCATCTATGTCAGCACCTGCAAAGAGATTCCATTTCTTCTGTTATTGTTGGAAGTCACTTTCAAACATTAGAACTATGACCAAACAATGAAAGTTCTACCTCTAGTGTGTACTCCAAGCCTGTAGGAACCAAAGGTAAATATTTTGCCACCAACATTTGCTACTGCTGAAGGGGGAAGATTCTGTGGATAGAAGAAAGAGTTCACTTTAGGATATGAGATACACATCAAGCCATGTGCAAGTTGAACTATCATACAAGTTACTTAGACTACAACAGCCTCCAGAAAATGTCTTCTCACTCCCGTACTGAGTTGTTAGTCTAACAGACTGATACTGGTTTTTCTGAAGTGAATGCTTGCAACTCAAGAAAAAATATGAGTAATGTAGCAGTCCTTTCATTAATTTACACAAATTAAGACCTATTATTAGTCTTCCCTGCAGCAGATGCACATAAATTAACGCAATCCAAGAACTATACAAAAGGCAAGTCTAGTGTAATAATTTCAAACTAGACCGAGTGCTGTCAGCTGTGTGGAGAAGATCAGTGCCCATTTACCATCTATCTCGCCCCACACCACATTGTTTCAGCTTTGTTAACTGCTACAAGTCAACTGATAGAGCCACTTCACAAATTTATTCAGTGCCACAAAGATTTCAAGACCTTGATCTGAAGTAACTTTTATACCTTATTTCAACAGCAGTTACTACAGCTCTACTGGATGCTTAAGAAGAAAGTTAAAAGCTGAACTTTAGCATAAAACCTAGTAGTACGGCCTTTGAAAGAAATAAAACGGCTTCAGCTGTTTTGATAAGAATATATGAAAATCCTTACCTTGCTCTCACCAAGTTCTGAAATCCATTCTTTGACCAAGTTATTCAGTTCACCGAGAACAACAACCCTGGAAAGAAAACTCATGTTAAGTTTGCCTTTAAAAAAAAAAACAAACCAAGATATTAACAAATTTTACAGTCGTCTTATACCTGTGATTCAGTTCCTCCTCATCTTCAAACACCCCCAATGGCTTCATTGCTTCAACTAGCTTCTGAGTATGGATACAATCTATATCCTTAGGAGGAGCCAAGCTAATTGGAGAGGTAATTCCATAGTGCCTTGGAGGCTGGTTCTGCAGCCTAGAAGTACTGTGGGAGAAAATACAATACTGAAGACTTCACAAAAAAACCCCAAACAACTTACTGGAAAACACCCTTCAGCTTACAGGTTTTCAAATCAGTTTCTGCTCTTTTACCCAGCATTAACATAAATGAGAAGAATCCTGCTTATGATTTTTAGATAACTTGACCTAACATAGAAGTCACAACTACTTTTTTAAAAAAAGTATTGTGGCTATACGAGAAGATCCACATTGCTACCGTCTTAATACAACTTATTTGCATTGCTCTAGACAGATAGAGCTGATTACCATGAAGTTAAAACCTTTGAAATCCACTAAGGATGACACTACATACAGCAGAAGTTTTGGACACATTTCCATTTCATATCAGTTTGCATTTAAGGATATTCCTATCAGCTTCCTGCTAACATCAAACAAGACAATTTCCTGCAGTTAAATGTATTTGCTGTGTTTCTACTGATTCTGGAAGGGCATTATACTTGATTGTAGAGGAAGGACATATAATGAAGCAATCTGTTAAACAGAGTTGATGCAGTAAATTCAGTATTCTCTTGTTTTTGTTTATGGAAGAGCATGAATGAAAACATCAACCAATCTGCAGCTAATGTTGCTAGGAGAGCCTCGTGCTCTTCACGCAGTGTTCAGTTTTGATAGTTGAGAGGCTTAGCTGTACATACATCCATTTTATCTAAATCCAAGAGATCTATGTCAGTGTATAAAGCAGCATAAATTAAGCTCTGTTTGTAGAGAGTGCTCAAATCTGGTTTAGCTCACTCACTGCCCAGTTAGGCTGAGCAGGACACCAGGCACCTGGGTTTAGAGACCCACAAGGTTACTGCGCCTGGAACTCCAGTTACAGCAAGGCATAATTTTCACCTCCAACTCTCTGCGTGCCCTGTGCGTTTAGACTTATTCACAATCAGAAGCAGCACGGGACCGACGCGGCAGCACGTCATTAAATTAAAGGCAGCATTAACTTTTTTTTATACCATAGAACCCTTGCTTTGAAAGGGAAAAATGGAGAAAAAACCTGCTTGGCATTACCAGCTGAAACCAGGAGAAAGAAAGAGTGGGACAGGAGGCAAAAAGCGTACTTAATGGATCAAGGGGCTCTACAGAAACACCAGTAGCAAAAGGGGGAGACACTTTAAAAAGTCTATACAACTCATCATGCTTGTCAGAGTCCATATCCAGACCCCAAGGCTAAAGGGATTAATTATACCATTATTCAAACTGGGTCTTTTTCTACTTGACATACGGACAACTTCAAATATTAGCTGTGTTAGTCAAGAGATGCTTATAACTATTGAATGTAGCTGACCCATTTCAGCTGGAATGGGATTAGGAAATGCTCAAAGGACAGCTTCAACACTCGATTTAAAAAAACCCTTATTGCAGCTCCTTATTTCCAGTAGTTGCCTTTACACTTCCACTGAAGGAAGCTGGATTTCTCTCTCAGAGTAGCTTTATCTAATAACAGATGTAGCTCTTAGTCATCTAATGTTTTGGTTTGTTTTTTTTTTCCCCCTCCTCTCTATAAGCTCATTTGTCAAACTTTCTTCTATGTGTTTTCCAGAAAGCTGAGGGAGTGGGTAAGGTATTAGGACTGCAGTCCTATCAACTAGTCTCGCCAGTCAGAACAGCTGTTTACTCACAAGTGCAACTAGGCCTTGACCTAATTTGCCTTGCTTTGTTTATAGGCATTGTCAACTTCCATTTCATAAGTAAAAATATTCATAATGAATATTTTCCTCCTTATGATATCGCTTTCATAACAAATACAGAAGGAAAACCTCTATTTAATTGCTGTGCATTACATCTATATTAAAACACCGATGGCAGCAACTTCCTACGTCTTTTACATATTACTTGCACTTCAGAAAGTTTGCAAGAAACAAGAATGGGTTTTAGACTTTGCTAGCATTCAAGACCCTTCCACTGTACAGAAAGCCACCATCTGCCTTCCATCATCCAATTTTTCCTACGGAGACTATAATTAGAGATTGAGACAACAGACAATATCAATTAAATATATCAGATATTACTAATATCGAATTCTTTCAGTCAATAGTAGATATTTTTCAGTTGCTTGCATGTACTGAGGTTGATCTGACAACTTCAAAGTTGAGGAAAAGGGCAGTTGGAAAGTTTTATTGAAAGAGTGACTTATGCCCCATAGAATTTCTTCCCCTTCTGGGATTAAAAAAAATTAATATCTTACTTCTCTGTCTCTCTCTCAAGTGTACCAGACTGCCAAGCATATACAAGGAAGCGATCTTAAACAGTAAAGTAGCTTAAAAAGACAAAGCAGCACACATATACTACCTATTCATCCATCAGCCTTCTGCTTAAATAAGTCTGTTGCAGTTTAATATTTTGCCAACTCTTGCTATGATTTGTCTACCACAGTGAACAGCTCCAACATATTTCTGTTCTGATAGGTCTTAATTTTATACAAGAAGTTCACTTAAATTGATTCATTCCAGGTTTTGGCACTTATTTTTGGCACTTGGCAAAGCTTCAAGCCACTTCTCCTGCAGGCTCCGAGAGACGCTGTGTAAGTTTATGCTGTTAACAGTTCGGGGAGTTGCCTTCAGCCATCAGCACAGCGTAGGAGCGTTCACTGGGAACGCGGTTCTGCGACTCATGAGGTCAGCTTGTCTCGAGCCAGGTAGAAATTTCTCACCCTCACGAGTCGGGAGGAGGAATAACTGGAAGTCAGCTCCTGAACCCCCAAAAGTGACAGCACAAACCAAAACAAACAAAGCTACAACACACTACAAACAAAAACCAAACCCCCAAACCTGTGGTCCTCGCTGAAGCGACACCTTTCACTCCTACCACGCAAACTCATGCTAACAAAAAAAAAGCCTGCAGACACCCCCCTGCAGGGGTTAACCTGGCAAGGTACAGCACCTTGTCCCTGCCGCCAACATGCGGAGGAAGCCACTTATCCTTCCCCTCGGAGCCGGAGAGGCGCCTGCGGCCGGCGGAGCCTGGGCGGGCGGCAGTTTGCAGCCGGCCAAGCCGTTACCAGGCTACGGCGACAACACAATGCGGGGGGGGGCAGGCACAGAGAACGTGACGTAGAGCCGCAACAAAACCAGTGGCTCCGACCGGCGGAGCCCTTCGCCCGTCCTCACACGGAAAAAGTTTATCGTTTATTTAAAAGAAGAGTTTCCTTTCCCCGCCCCTCGCCACGACAGGAGGCAGGATCCTCCCCGCCCCAAAAACCCCCTCTCCCCCGGGGGTCCGCAGAACCTGCCGCCCTGCCAGGCCCCTCGGGGCGACGCGAGGGAAGAACAGGGGGAGGGGGCCGCCGCCTCACCCGCACGTCTCCTTCATGGCGCACGCAACGCGGCGCAGCGCACACCGCACAGCCCGACCCGCGGCTACCGCCCAACGGCTCGCGCCCCTTCTACCCGGCGCGCCGCCGCCACCACCGCCTCTTTCCCGACGGCCACTGCGGCGTCGGGCCAATGGGGCGGGGGAGCTCACCCTATGGGGCGGGGCTTGGCGTGGAGGCCACGCCCACGTCGGCTCGGCCGACCACCGCCCCCTGGCGGCTGTTGGCGGCGCGCGGCTAAGGCGGTTCCACTCCCCCCCCTTCCCGCCCCTCGCTTCACGGGGACCGACGGGCCCGCGTTCGCTTGACAGGCGGGGGAAGCGGTCGGTCACGGAGCGGGCTGAGACGCACCCCCAGCGGGGCGGATTATTGCCCGTGGCCCAACCCCGGAGATGCACAGGCTCCTCTCCTCCTCGCAGGAGGGAGGAGGAGGTGGGCAGGTGAGGCAAGGACCCTGCGGTGGCTGCCGGCTGAGCGGGCGGCGGGGCGGGGGATCGCCCCTGAGGAGAGGCCGTGCGAGGAGGGGAAGCCACCTCCCGCCTCCGGCCGGAGGGAAGGGGTCCTCTTACCTTCAGGAGGTGGGGAAGATGGTGGCAGAATCGACGGTTCTGCCACCCGCCGTCCCGCTTGGCAGGTGGGAGAAACGCTCCTCAGTCGGCCGCTGCCCCACGGGGACCTTCGCGCGGGGAGTAACGGCGCTGGCAGGCTCCTCTGCTGCGCGGGAGAGCCGAGCTGCCCACGGGGCGGCACCCGCCGGTGAGTGGGCTGGCCTACCGCGTGAGAGGTGGTCCCACCGACTCACCTTTCTTCCCTCCTAAAGCTCAGGGACGTGCCCCTTCGCACGCCGCCTTCCTGACACCCCCTTTCAGAGGGAGGAGTGATAAAAAGACAGAAATCACCAGTGTTACGTTAATTTGTTGTCAGCCAGTAAGTGTTGAAGAGCGAGCGAAGCGTCCCTTGACTTAAGCTGCTATCGGGAGGATTTAACACACGTTGTTAATGACAGCAGACAGTTTTAAGTACTCGCTGTAACTTATTGCCATATATATTTGCCTGGGCCAACACAGGCTGTTACGTTGTCTTTTAACAAGCAAAACTTTTTAACTAAAGCAACCAAAATACCCCGAGAATATTCTCCCGCACCATGGCATTTAGATGGCAATTCCCCACTCGCATTCGAGCCTGCAAAAAGTTAAAATTAAAACCTTAATGGTTTTGTAAAGTTGAATAAACCTTTGGGAAAAAGTTTGCTTCCCAACTGCCTTGATGTCTTGCCATATCAGAGGCTTTCTGTGAGATTAGCACATGCACAATTAATCTACTTTTCTAGGCTGTCTGTAGTGCCTTTGTTGAAGTAAAATACTTCAATACTATCTTGCAAGATACTTTGAAGAAACACGAACTTAACTTGTCCTGAAGTTTCAACAAATAAAACAAATGTGTGGCGTTCAGAACCGAAGGTACTTTTAGCAGGATAACTTTACCTACCCTTCTCAAATAACGTCACGCTATGGAAAGTTAAAAATCACTTTATTTATTGAATATTTGCATGGCACTTCTTCTACTAACATTTCAAAGTCTTTGAAAATCAGATCCATCTGCAAGAAGTTACACTGGTAAAAAAGAAAAAAAAAAAGGTTTTCAGGGAAATTTCTTGAGAGGTTTTTTTTTTTTTAACCTCTAGTCATGCCCTTTTTATTCTCAGAAGCTTATCATGGTTTTCTTCAACATTTTCTGTTCATCACCACACTACTGTGGTCCTAAAATCAGAAAAACTATTGCTTGCATACTGCCTCCTGTTCTTTTCTCGCAGTTTGCTACAATCTATTTGTGTGAGAAAAACACCTGCCTTTATTTTTCCCCGAGTTTAGATGGCTGATTGGTCACTGTTCTTTTTATCTGTTTCTGCTACATGCTTTAGTAACACGACAGTAGCTGTATTTGCCTTGGATGTAAGTGATGGAGAGGTGATACCTTCCTTTAAATCACCTGTAACACTCAGGAAAAATTAACAGGTATTCAAGCCCCCAAGTTTTTCCTCAGGTGCAATTCTAATGTTAAATGCAAATGAAGACTAATCAAGCTTAACTTGATTGCTTCAATCATGTAAACTATTAAAGAGAAAAGGCACCAGGTGCCTGAGAAATAAAGGGCATTATTGGGTGAAGTGAGATAGTCAGGTTGTAAGTTCCTATAGTAGCTAGAGCTTGAATAAAGAAATAATTTACTTTTTATGGAAAAGAGACAGTTAAGAAACATTAAGAGAGCAATAACTCAATAGCGTTTTTGTTATTTTGCTTGAGTTTATGAATTTGAGTTTTTCATGTTATCTCTTGAAGATATTTGAGAGTCTTCCTTGAAGGACAGAGCTGAGGAGACTGATTGGGTTGACTACTCTGTGAGTAGTATTTTCTTGTAGAAAATAACGTCCTTTTGTTGCTTCCTAGCTTTTTATGTAAAGCTTTTTCCAACATCTAACTGTTGCCTCCTACTTACATAGTTTCCACAATACTATATATAGCAGTGGCTAAAACATATTTTAAAGTAGGTGGAATCTGGGGAGAGTTTGTTTCAGGATAGTGCTCTCCTCTACTGTGTGTATTATAATAACTTTAAAATGCTTTTGTGTGGTGCCTGGATTATAGAAATGCCTGACAACTGATTAAATATTGTTAGTTGTGGCACTTTTTTTGGAGTGTGTAGGTGTTATCCAGATAGCATCTCGAAAAAATGAAATGTTTTCTTAGAGTGATGGGGGGGGGTGTTTTGTGTTTTTTGGTGTTTTTTTAATTTGCTGACATGTTCTAAAGGAGTAAACTTTCTTTGTAGCATAAATGAGGTGATGTCTGAGTACTTTTAGAGAGTATTATGAATTTTATGAAGATGTACCTTATACATATAAATACATAGGCTGTGCATTTTCATACTATAGCCTGTATATCTGGTATTTTAATCTTACCTGTGAAGTTAATGCTAGCGTGATGTGTTTTACAAACCACTTGTGGGAGACCATGTGTTTGACAGACTTCTAAAATTCAACAGTCTAAGTGCTTATTTCTGATGACAAGAAGCTGTTTATGTACTTGCTATAGATTTTGCTGTTGTTTCTTACCCCTTTTCTGCTCTGGTATATTCAGCTGCTGCCTCTGTATTCTATAGGGGGTATTTAAAGCTTGTTAAAGCTTGTCTCCCTTCAGTAGAAGGTGGTAATTTTGTCCTTCTTTTTTTTTTTTCCTTACAAACAGTTCTTGTCTATTCAAAGTGTGCTAATTAGGTTTTTGTTCAGTGCATAATTCCTGTAAATTGTTTAATCTTTTCAAATTAAGTCTTTGCTGTGTTAATTTTTGGCAAAGTCAGTCAGGTCAGGTGTCTCTGTAGCCTCGTGGTCAGAAACATTTACATAAGGGAAGGAGAAAGAGTATGTTGTGAGGAGAGGGGAGGATGAGGTGGTTTCTTTCAATATTCCCAAATTAAATCCCGTGCAGTATACCAATACGATCCTTCTCATTTGTAGACTGTAAGTGAAGCAGAACAACAACCACTGTTGAGGAAGCAGAGAGGTGGGATGCTAGCAATCTGTATCTACATCCATTTACAGTGTGCCCAAAGACATACATCCTTTTTTCGGTATATCAGTTGATTTAAGAAAAGTTATAATCTCTCTCTGTAATTCCTCTGCTTTTATTCTCCTTCTGCAGTTCTGTGTATTGTGAAATGTGTACAGCTAGGTGTGCATATCTGCCTGTCACATTTGTACACAAGCACACCTGTAAATGTATAGATTAATGCAAATCCTTGTGTAGTACTTTGTGCTTCTATATTAGCAAGATATAGCTTGAAGGTTTTCTTATGGGGGAGAATACAACTATTAGCTTTATAGGATCAACTCTTATCCATAGAGGGATGCACATTAATATTGCCACAGTCAAATATTTTCATGCTGCATGTGTCACAGGATGAACTCTCTGTATCTTATGGGTATGTGGAAGATTATACACTCAGATTTGTGTTTTAACAAATACACCATCTATCAGCTGACCTTCTGGCACTGTTGGTTTGTCTATGCTTGTTTGGAGATAGTTCTTTTACTAAGTGGGATGTCTCTGAGGGGCTGATATTTATGAGGGAGTGTGTAGCTAGAGTCCTATGACAACACTAACAATAAGCAATGGAATGGAAGAAAGGAAAAGGTGTGATATTTTACTCTGTTTTCTTAGTTTTGTAGCTTTATCTCAGATGAATTGTGTTGCACTCTAAAAAGACATCTTTGTCCAGAAAGATTATTGTATTTTATTTGGTGAAGTGCTTCATGACTCTTACTACATTTTAATGTTCTAACATTTTATGATTAATGAAGTGAAACAAGGGAGTGACCCATCCATCTCCTGATGACATTGCACCTGCCTTACAAGCCAGTGCAAGTTTATGTATAGTCTTTAGGAGAGTGAAACTTTAAAGAGCTTTTTGAAGGCGGTTTTGGAGGAACTTTAGGTATATGCATGGAAAGTTAGGTACAAACCACTGTACCTGAACCTTTCTGCTTCAACATACAAAATCTGACTGAAAGCTGAAACTGCTGCAGAGAAAATACTTGTGTGATATTAAAATATTATCCACACAACAGAGGAAAAACTTATCAGAAAAAGATTTTATACGAACTTCGGATTTTTCTTACAAATGTGGAGGATCTTATCAGTGTAATGTACCATCTTTCACTAGAGAAAGATTTTTGTCAGGAATAATTTGTATATATACATTTAGACCCTGATGATTATCAGCTAAAAATAACAGAGAATTCAATTCTGGAAAGCTGCATTTCGTAATAAATGTTCTCAAGATTTACTAATCTATCACTTTATGTGGGTATATATATGGTAAGAGATAACAGCGAACAGTAGAAGGTGGGGTTGCTGAAGACAGATTTCAGATGGATGTATTTGAACAAGTGGTGGTTGAATGTTTTTTAGTTGTTTGTTGTGGTTTTGTGTTTTTTTTCCTTTATCTTTGAATTTCATCAACTCACTGAAGGGACATAATTCTATGAAATGTTGGTATTGGTAACCTAACAAGCTGCGCAGGAATGTAAATACATGAAACATTCATGTTTTAAGTCAGTCCTAACTGTTGCTGCTGAAACACTAAGCTTGCCTTGGAGGGCATGACTTTGGGACTGTGTTATTACACTGCTGTATGTCTTTCTAGGCTGGCTTGCTGCTAATGGCTATTAGCTCCTCATACTGACAGGTATAGTGGATTCCTAGCTTAACTGCAACTGCTTGGTAGGATTTCAACCTGCCACTGTATGTTGAGCCAACAAAACAGTACCTCTGCTTTCCCAGGGGAATCTTTAATGCTTGTATCCCTTAACATGAAATTAGTTACAGCTTTTCACCTGGTCAACAACAACAAAAGACTATACATAAGCTTGCCCTGGCTTGTAAGGCAGGTGCAATGTCATCGGGAGATGGACTGGTCACTCCCTTGTTTCACTTCAAAATGGAGCTAAGACTAATTATGGTGTTACCAGCTTCTAAAACAGGTTAGTTAATGGGAACTAACTGTGAGCTCACTGAAGCAGCACTAATCTTGCTGCTTTCAATAAAGTGTCTGTCTTTGATCAGCTCATTCTCTCTCAGCAGGCCAAAAAATAGCCACAGGATACGAGTGCTTAGTTTACAATCATGTTAATTTTGCTTTAGGTTTGTCTTTAGCTGTTGGAGATTAATGAGTCAAAATGGTGTTTAAATTTGCAACTAGTTCTCTTCTAATCACTTGATGGTATTATTTCTAGCTGTTTTCTACTTTGATTACCTGAGCCAATCATCTAAAGGACTCTGCTGTTCTGCCATGTGACAGTGGGGTGCGGCCTTAAATGTCTAGGAACTAGCAAGATGATAGTGGAGGGTGTTGAGGATTTTTTTTTGCTTTTCCAACTATTTCCTATGCTGTGTATTTGTTGCAACCACATCCAAATCCACCATTTGCCTTTCTTCTTCACTCAGTTTTTCCCATACAACGATCTTCTCTGACCTTAGAAGAAGAGCCTCCCTGATTTCACCGGCATGCATCAGACATGCAGTTTATCTTTAAGGCGTTTCCTTTTGGGGATGCATGTTGAGTGCACTTACTTGTCCTAGAGAAACAATCTTAAGTTACAAAAACAGTGATCTCTGCTAGCTAACACCTGAAGAAGGAAAAAATCTTGTGGTAGGTGTTGGTTCAGAAAGTCACTTGGATCAGAAATACTTGCCAGGAAGGTATTGCCCAAATTTAATGGGATATGCCTCTTGTAGTTTTTCCTTTTTTTACCAATACTACCTTCATTTTACAGGTAATACTTATTTTATAGGCATGCTGAAGAGGTGTAACTTGGTAATGTTTAAAAAGTTTATTTTCTGACATGAATGGAAGTTCGTACAGATGAGTGTGCTGTATCTTTGTTTATGAATAGCTTTACATAGAGAGCAAAACCCCTTATTTTTTCTCTTGATAGAGGAAGAGAACAAACCTGTTTAATCTTTGCATTGTTCTTTACTTTCATCGGGGGGGCACCCAAGTCCTTGGACAGCTGATGATGCGTAGCACTGGTATTTGTTCCAGCTCCATTATAGTTCGAACGTGGCTGTGAGACTGTTTTTGGGCATTAAAGCCTGATGCTAATACCCCTGATACACTATCTCTTATGTTGTGGAGTCTTCTTTGTCATGAATTCATTAGTTTCATGCAGAGATCGTATATAATTCTGATTGCTGCTTGCAGGGAAACTTTAAAGAGAGGAATGGATACTGATAATTACTTGAATTGAAACACCTCAATTCTGTGTGAGAATTGGGGGAAATTTTCATATCCATTAACCTTGTAGTAAGACCTTGCTGAAGTTGGTTTTTTTTGGTCTCACCTTTTTACATGATAGCATTATGTTCAACTCCCTGCAGAAACTTAGCATTTTTTCAAAAAATAGTTAATTTGATTGTAAACTTGTGCCCATAGCAGGGAACTCTCAGCAGGCCAGCTTAATCTAGCTGGTTTCCTGTGTTTGAGCAGACAGAGGCTCACCTCTTCAGCAAGGCTCACCTCTTTAGCAAGGCTTTAGGGAGGTTGTGTAGGGCTGCTTGTTTTTAACTAGTTCTTGATTTGGCCTGTTCAAAGGGAAACTATATGATATAAAACAAATAATAAATAATTCTGCTCTAATGTAAAACACAAGTCAACTATATCGATCCTTTTAATAACTGCTCCCTTGACAGCAATGTGGATGGGCAGTGCATCCATATATGTATAATCTTTAGGTGGAGTTGTGTTCTTGTGGAGACCTGCTGCCTCATGGAGCTTACCAAGGAAAACGCTGCTTGTTCTGTTGCTGTTTGCTCACACTATCTATTTTCCTATAGCGTGTGCGTTCCCACATTCCTTATACTGAAATGAGGAGGGAGAAAATGAAAGACAATGTCCCGATGTTCTCTGTATACTTGCTTCATTCTGGGCTTCCCATTTGATATGTCTATCTTTGTGATGTTTTTCCTGGTAATAATGAAGGGGCTGCTCATAGGGGTTACATGAACTGTGTTACAGAATGAAGGAGGGGATGAAAGCTTTGAAAAACTTAGTGTGACACAAACACTGTTCTGGTTTTTCCACTGTATTTATACCTCCAAATTCAGAGGAAAATTACTTAAAATTTACTAAAGCCTACTAACATATTCTTAAGTAAAAATGTAGTTTAGAATACTTGGAGTGGAGCTGGAAGAGTACAGACATAGATAGAGCTCATCTTCTTTTAGAGAGTTTTGGCACCTGTATCCAGCCTGGTGCATTGTTCATGGGGCTTGTTCATTGTTGTTGATAAAGTAACAAGAAATAATTGTTTTTTCTGTTTGAACAGTTGTCTAATCAGGGAATTAGTGTGTGCAAGGTAAGCATGGAAGTAATGCTGACTTTCTTATGAACAAGGTTTTTTTTTTAATTTTCTAATTGGAAAAGAAAAGCAGCAAAGGAGAGTGATAAGTAATGGGCTGAAAAATTTGGAAAAATAAGAGAAACATCACAGAACAAAGTTATTACAATGATGTAGTTTATGACGAGCCTTTAGGATTTCTGGCATATCTGTGTTTGTACATGTGGACATGCACATCCAACCACTTTTGCCTTGATGAGTGGCAAACAAATGTATGGGACAGAATCAACATTGCATACAAATATGGAAGTGCTTATGATTGTGTTAATTTTTTTTTTGTAACGTATCTATTATGTATTCTTCCAGCTACAGGTAAAAATTGAGTGAGAATAGAAAGTGAGAGCAAAAGATGAATTAAAATGAACAGTGGAAAAGATGAGTGTAATGTTCATGAAAATTGCTTGTAAATAAGGCTGTTCAAGGGTTTCCTTCAGGAATATAGTGCCTGGGATGGGTGTTCCAGTTGTGGGGGGACACACTGAAATGCTTTGAGCTCCTGAATACAGGGTTCATTCTCAGGTACATCAAGTCTACTAGAATACAAAGGATTTCCAGGTGGTATAAATATAAATTACTCCTGTTTTAAGTTTTCCTTATGCTGTAAGAAAAGAAGAAAACAGCAGTTAGGCAAATAAGCCCACAGTCTATGGTAGCTCACAAATTCTTACTGTATATCTAGCAGCTGCATTTATGTCTTTGTCGTACTTTCATCCACTGGGTTCCTCTTAAATAATGTATATTTGATCTTTTGCTAGTAACCAAAATTTCATTTTAGTCTGAAAGCTTTTCTCTCTTTTGCTTGCTGCTGGCAGCAATGTAATAAAAGGGAGGTGTTCACAGGGAAGTCTTTGGATGTACTGTGTTATTGTTTTCTGATATTATTGAAAATTGATTCAGTAGGAATTTCTTGTCAGATAGAAAGCACTCTGTTTTCCCTGGGGAGCACTTGTTTAATCGATGGTAGCTAGACATGGTAACCCCTTTCTGGGATGGCTTGGCTCACTCTTCCAAGAGAAGTTTCTGGATGTTCTTTGCTATTTTGCATAGGAATGTTTTAATTATTTCAGATATTTAGGAAATAAAAGCAACCTTACACAAATTAGCACTAATTATGCTCTCATCTGCCAAACTTAAGGAATGTTTTACCCTAGTGTGAAACCAGGGACAAGTGTGAGCTCAAATCATAGTTTAATGCTAAGCTTTACATGATTTGCTGTATCACCTGTGCAAACAACCAGCACTTACAGGGATTAAAAAGTTGCACAGCAAAAATCATACACATCTTAATAAATAAATCTGGTCACATCAACATGGCCATGAAAATAGTGTGACACTTTAAGACAGCTGAAAACTAGGAGGAAAAAATGTTTGGTTACAACTCTTGGGGAGAAGTGAAGGGAATAACTGTGTTCTTCATGTGCCTGTAAATTTGCCAGATAGTCCACATACGTGCAAGTATCCTTTTTGTTAAACTACTGGTTCCTTCCCTTCATGGATGAACAGCAGGTTCTTAATGTTTCTGGAGACTGTTGTGTAAAGCATACGAATAATACTGACTATGCTCTACAGTCTGGGTAAATACAATTTGTTGCAATGATCCTAGAAAGCAATGGGTACTGCTAAGCTGAACATTTTGTTCATGAATCATCTTTATCCTTGAGTTAGGTTTTGGTGATTGGTGTACCGTATCTGTGTCACTTCAGTGCGATGCTGCTGAAATGAATGGTTCTTGTATCAGCTTCAGGCTCCAGAGGATTATGCAGGGTTTTTTAGTGGGCATAAGACCTTTCTACATGTGCCATACTGTATAAAGGGAACTCTGCTGTGACCCTCTACATTCTCTAGCCTGACTTCTTTCGCATGTTGTCCTCCTGTCTATGCCACATATTTTCCAGGTCAGTTGCCTGAGGAGCATAGTAAGAGAAAAGCTCAGCTCTGACTCTCAGAGCGAAGAACTTCTAGCAAAAAATCTACAGTGATCTCACTGCTGTGAGAATTGTCCTCAATGTGGCATCCAGAGGAGTGCAACAGTCCCTATGAATTGTCTAGTTTTGCTTTAGGATTTCTTTCAATGCACACAACTTCTTGAGGCAAAAACCAGGAAGTAAAATTAATTTTTGAGGCAGAAATAATGTGATTGGGCATTTAGATGTTTGTGGTGCTCTCCACCCCTAGTTAGTAGAAAGAAGAAACCTACTTGCCAAATACGTGATTCATAACTGTGCTGTGTAAATCTTGTTATTGTGTAATAGTATGAGGTACAATGTAAATTTGGAGTGAAGGTCTTGCCTAAAGGCTGGGTCTAAAGTGATAACGTAGACATGGATCTGGAACTGTTAACCTGCAACTCGGCAACTCGGTGTTTATTTCTACTCATGTAGAAGTCTTCTGTATTTTTCACTAAGTGAGAGACTAATGCATAGACTGACATATCTCTTCTCTGGGACTGTAACTTCATAGTTCGATTATTTTTTAAACTACCTGTTAATTTGTTCTATTTCTCCTTTCCTGTACCCCATCAATGAAGCACGTAGGAAGACAGAAATATTAATTACACTCAACTACTTAGACTGAGAATAAACAGGTTTTCATATTGCTAGTTTCATGCTGTACTGTAATTAACAACATTCAAAAGTGCCCACTGATGTGCAGTGCAGAACTTGAAAAAGATTAGAAAAGAAACCTCGATGCTGTTCAGCCTTTTCCTCCAGCCCTGCAGCTTTCTAATAAGTATACAGTAGATTTTCAGGCTAGTGAATATTTCTTGGCTGGCAAGAGATAAGCTTTCAGTGTCCTGGGAGAGGACAGAGTATAGAAAATGCTGGTTGCATAGTCACTAGTGGAATCCCTTTAATACTGACTAGATGATCTTGAGAATTTTTAAAATAACAATAAGGAGAATCTAATTTCAGTGAAGCAGAGTTCATTCTTGATAAAGGGATTTCCAGAAACCAGTCCATTGTAACTATGGAAACACATAAATTTTGTACTCTTTGATGAAAAATGAGAACAGACTTTTCAGAGCTCTCTGTAAATCCCAGAGCTGATAGTGAATGCTTAACACATTGAGTGTAGTAGGAAAGAGTCTCTTTGGAACTTGCTTCCAGTACAACATTCTCTAAATCGGACTAATACCCTCACTAAGCTGCTTAATAATGAAAACAGTGGTCATAGGAGTGTAGTGGTGAATGTCCTTGGAGGTGGGAGAAAAAGGCTGAAGCAAGGTAAATTAATTTTCTGAATCTTTCCTAAAGTGATTATTAAGTCTGATCACAGCCCTCTTTTAGGAAATTGGAAACAAAACCAAGTGTACTTCTTTTGCAGTTACAAAAGAAGAAAACAAAATTTTTGGTACACTAAACAGGAGTGGAAACAATAGACTGCTATGCTGGCAACTAAAAATCTGGGTAAGAAAAGAAAGATGAATAGCTACTTTAAAACTATAGCTTTACTATAAAAAACAAGTGTCGGGTAAAAGTCGCTAAGAAAATGAACATCCTACTTAAATTTGAACAGGATTTGATATGGAGCCAAGTTCAGAGTGAAGTGGTACACTTTGAACCTGAACTAGTTCTTCAAATTCTGCTAGAAAACTTTGTTTTCCTTGAAGGTGCTCTTGGTTTTTGATGTAAGGGGAATCTTTGTTTATTTTGGAACACTCCCTCCTGTAGGTAACATGTAATGTGCTTCAGAATGTTTGAAGGAATTTGAGGAGGAAAACAGTTTTAAAAAAAAAAATCAATGTGAGCTAAGTCATACGACACTGAAGTAAATAATAATGAGTGATAAAGCTCAACAAGATGTTCAGTGTAACAGTTCACACATAGTATATTCAATGCCATGCTTTACAAACACTTAGTTTCATGTTCTTCCTGTTGCTAATTTTGTAGACCTTGTCACCTGAAAAACGATGAGCTAGGTTCTCAGCTAGTGGAAATTTGCATATGTGATCAAACTCGTGTAGTTCAACTGCAGCCACCTCAAGTACCTCTATAGCACTGTGAAGACTATAACTTTTAAATGGGGAAGGATTCTGCCAGTGGTGAATGCCACTAATGCCATGCATGAAAACTTAATTTGGAAGCAATATGGCTTGAGAAGGATTCCTCCCTCCGCTACTTCATGGAAGAGGGGAGAATGTAATGTGAATGTAGTCGCCTAAAGTTTCTCAAGGAGCCGCATGGGTAGTTAGACACACAATGACCTTTCTTTAAGACAACTTAGCTTTAGTAGGAAGTATGTGGCTAAATACCCATGCAGCTCTTTGAAAATATGGTAGCTGGATTGCAACAAGCCATAGTGACCCTAATAAGTCCTTTAAATCTAGTAACTCAGTGCTGTTAGAAGAAACCTATCTGATGGTCCAAAACTGAAACTGAAAATCAGTAGAATTATTTTTCACACACTCATGCAGAAAGAATCTGTCTTTCATGAGAGAAGCACTTCAGGTGCATATGGCAGGATTTTATGAAATTCGTTCTTTGACAGTGGTGACTTAACTTTGTGCATGTATGGTTTTAGTTTTTTTTAAACTTCCTTATTTGGTCAGGTAAAGTTTTCTCCCCAAACTGTAATTTCAGTTGTAATTCTGTGCTGCTTGCTTAACACTTGTGCTTTTTCAGCTGAGTAAGGTATTTTGCATTGTTATAAGACCTGTTTTATGTTGTTAATTAAATACCATAAGCACCTTTGCCTCTCAGAGGAGGAGGCAACAATTTCAGATAATACTTAGTTATTATGTAGGGTGAACTCTTCATGAGTATCAAGAAGAGTATACTCATCTGCACTTCCCAGGATCACACGGGTGCAGGAACTTCCCTCTTCATTGAACTAGAGAAACAGAATCCAGGAGTGTGGACTAGGATTCAAAACCTGGCACCTTTAAGATGGGGCTAATTCTCAGTTTGAGTGTGAGAGATTGAGACTGGTATTGCTTGCTGCAGGTGACTCTCCTAACAGATATCTCCAACCTTGTCAGTCACTTGGGCAGTCCCTGAGGTCAGGAGAGACTGATCCTCTGACGCAAGCCTGTGCGGCTGTTCT
The DNA here is from genome assembly GCF_964289735.1 of Phaethon aethereus. NCBI lineage: Eukaryota > Metazoa > Chordata > Aves > Phaethontiformes > Phaethontidae > Phaethon > Phaethon aethereus. Next base: position 126,162,048 of record NC_138576.1, read on the forward strand.
GCTTCTACTTCTGCTGTCTGAGATGTAGGCAAGAATAACCATAAACTGGTGTCTGACAAGTACCTTGTGCCATGTTGTTTATCTCTTTTGGAAGTACCTTACCTGATACATTCTGTGACTTCATTTGTGGGGTTTTTTCCCTTTTGTTTTTCAGGCTGAGATAATCGCCCTCTGGAAGAGCTGGAAAATACGCAAGTAAGTTGTTTTTGTTTGGGTTTTTTTTCAGTCTTTGGAGGGGTTTTTTCTTCCTCCTCTGAGTCACCTTCTGGAAGACCATGTCATTCAGCAGTGTCTGTCTAGAGAGCTTACAAAGACTGGCTTCCTAACACAGGAATTTAAATTGCCTAAGAGCAGGTGGTGAATTTTTCAGAACTCTTGAAAAATTTCAAGGCATCAAGGTTTTGCTGTAGATGAACATGCAGCAAGAGTGCATGCAAACAGTCTTTGCTTTCCATCATCAGCAGTACAAAAGCCTCAACGTTTGAGTGGGGATCTAGAAAAACACATATTTTTGGCTTTTTTATTAGAATTTCTGTAACTAGAGGCAGAAGAGTAGCAGGACTTTTTTTATTTTACCTTAATATCATGTTTTGGCTAGAATCTGCACAGTTACATGATTGCAGGTGATCAGCATTTATGTTTTATGTTCAGCAGTGTAAGTGAGCACAGAGCTGGTACAGATTAACCTGATAGACATGTGCACATCTTTCCATCAATGTGTAAGATTTTTTTTTTTACAAAGCATGTGGTTCTTGTCTGAAACTTTCTTGTGGCCAGGAAACTTCTTTTTTTTGGCCAGGAAAATCTGCACTTAGAAAAAAAATCTCTCCATGGTCTTTTAAAAAGAATAATGAACAGAGGATGCAATCTTTGCCTGCTGGGGAACTGAATAGAATACTTGCCATCCAGACTGTTGATTTTGCTGGGGAAAAGTACGACCTACTACTCCCTCTCCTGGCCTCATAGGGGAAATATATGGAATTGTCAAAAGGGGGCATTCTTGCTTTTTCAGATAAATGAAAAATAAGTCATAAAATAAATGACAGGTCTAACTATAACACTTAGGTAGAGCAGAAATTGCTCAAGTTGACAAAGTCTTTAGCCAAAGCAAATATAACAGCTAGAACACTAAATATCAGAAGTGATTTGCAGGCTAACTTAATCTTATTTTGTGAACAGATGCTTTAGCTGTCACCTAAGGCTTACCCAAAGCTTTTATTAATTGATGAAAACGTCCACTGCACAGTTACACACTCTCTCTGTACAAAAACCTGTACTGCCCCCAGTTGTCAATATATATCAATATAAATCTCATAGAACAATTATCAATATATCCATAGAAATACATATGTGACAAAGTCCTGCCATGCTGGTATAAGGATTTACTACAACTGATTTTGCACTATGATCTGGCATATGTAGAGTTTCCATGTAATAGTTGGACGAACTGTACATTTTCATAAAAATTTCTGGAAAGGAAAAATCCTTATGTATAGCAAATAGAGATGTACCTCTGGAAATTGAGAAGTTACAGATGCCCTGGGTAGTTCTTTCTCACCGAAACAAGAGCAAATCCAGGACTGACTATGCAAATAGAGAAGGATGTTGGTTTTAAGCTTCTATGTTAAGAGATGTCAAAGCTGTTCACTTCTGAGTTTGCCTGAGCACTTATGGACTAAACTTGTTAACAGATAGGTTCCAACTAGTGCTGATAATTCCTGTTTATAACCAAATTTTACTCTGCCTCTCACAGGTATTTGTAATGTTTTTATTTGCTCTAGTGAAGAAAATACTTATTATAGTCCTTATGATTAGGTAAAGTCTTCCTGTACATGATGATTAGTATGCTTTACCATTAATATTCTGGATTGATTAGGGGAAAGTAAACATACGAGCTGCATTTAAAAAATGCATATGAAGTTATATAGTTTTGTCTTCCCTAAAAAATTTCTTTATTTTTGGAGTTCAGTTTATCTAGCTAGTGCAAATAAATAAGACTTCTATCTGCCTTAAGATTATACAATATTTTGGTTACCATGTTCTAAAAAGATGCTGTTTTTTCAATCAAGATTCTGTTTTTTACACCTCAACATCTAACTAAAGTGTAGTGCAGTGTTAGGGCTGGGATAAAGGTGTTTCTCATGTTGGCAGGTATAATCGAAGACACCAGCACAACAAACAGGTTAAAGGGTTAGATCTTTTGAAGTATGTAGCTTTAGAGCAACTGTAGAGACGGTCATAGAATAGTTTAGTTTTAAAACAAACAAAAAATCTCCATGATCTTTCTGCACTACCAGTCACCTCCTGTGGTCATTTATATTTGAGGAAAGTGGGTGCAAGGCACTACCAGATACTACTTACTCAACAAATTTATAAGTAATAGCTAAGCTGCAGAGAAATAGATAGTGTTTACACTGACAATTTTCTCATGGTAATGGAAGAAAAGCATTGGCCTGAAGCACTTGCTTCTGAGCTCCTCATATCTCTACTTAGCCAGGGTGGGAGGTTAATTTGGAGTTAAATATTTGTGTCAAATACTCAAGCTCGTTATGCTTTAAATTGCTAGTGTAGACGTACTCTTATAGAGACTTGGGCCTGGGTATTTGAAAAAGATTAAGTCTAAATGAAAAGGAGGAACAGAACAAAGGATTACAGAAAAGCAGCTGTAAGTAGAAGGAAGAAATCTAAGTGTAACCCATACTTATTGTCAACTCAAAAATAAAATGTGAGCAGATAAGAGTTGCAATTAATCCACTAAGCAAAACAATGGCAAAGGGATAATCAAAAGGTTAAAAGGTGGTGTTACAGTTTAATGCCAGCCAGTAACTAAGCACCACACAGCTGCTTGCTCATTCCCCTCCCTGCGCTAGCGGGATGGGGGGAGAAAAAGTAAAACTTGTGGGTTAAGATAAACAGTTTAATAGGACAGAAAAGGAAGGGAATAATAATAATGATAAAAGAATATACACAACAAGTGATGCACAATACAGTTGTTTACCACCTGCTGACTTATGCCCAGCTAGTTCCTGAGCTGTGGTCACTGCCTCTCAGCCGACTCCCCCCAGCTTTATATGCTGAGCATGATGTTATCTGGTATGGCATATCCCTTTGGCCAGCCTGGGTCAGCTGTCCTAGCTGTGCACCTCCCTCCTGGCAGAGCATGGGAAAGCTGAAAAGTCCTTGACTCAGTATAAGCACTACGTAGTAACAACTAAAACATCATTGTGTTATCAACATTATTCTCTACTTGAGAACACGCTGATGTTTTAGTTGTTGCTAATGTTATTCTCGTACTAAATCCAAAACACAGCACTGTACCAGCTCCTAGGAAGAAAACTAACTCTATCCCAACCAAAACCAGGACACGTGGACAGAAAACAAAATGGCAAGATGATCAGTCCTCTCCGAGTTATACATTTGTTAGGATTCTGCCTGCAAACACGTTCTTCCCTTACACCTAGTGTGACTGTTTTTAGGATTGCTGGCTAGGGTGGGGGGCAGAATTCTTTGATTTCGTAGCTGTTTTGTACTACCTTGCTCCAAGTGGTGCTCCTTAGGGTTGACTACAGCAGGATTTAAATACAAAGACTGCCATTTTGGTTTGGGTCGGATGATTCCCATGTGTGTGCTTTGAGCATGGTTTTACTCCCCTGCAAGCTAGTAAAAGATAAATGCTGATTTATTCCTATGACTTTTTATTAGGAATCTATTAATAGCAGAGTTTTGGAAAACAAAATGCTGTAATAGAAGTGTGGTTGTATTTAGAATACGTTTACTGATATGTTTGTGCAGATAGGGAGTGTAAGATATTTAGCCATAAAAAAACCTCCTACAAATTATCTTCACACACCATGAAATAGCAATCAGGTAATGGGTTGCTTATAGATTACCTCAAAATTATGTTTGCATGAGAACAAATGAAAGTATCCTTAAACAAGAATCTTGCTATTGCACAGCAACTGTTTGTTCCTGGTCCTCTTCCGTAGTATTACAACAACTTTGCCTATCACAGTGCTATTGAGACATGTGACTAGTTTAGGGTTTGATTCTGCAAGGTGCTGAGTGTTCTTGCCTTGATCCTGATGTGCATTTAAAGATGTATGTAAGCAAACGACTAGGCTCTGGCGGGATGACTCGTGTACTTGATATGTTGCAACCTGGTCCTCGGGCAAGTTGGGCTCGAAATGACTTTGCTACTGAGGAGCCTAGGCCTAGAGGTGAACCTTAGGTTGCAGTCTCAAGCTTCTTGAAGTTAATCAAGAATTCTCTTTATGGCATCATATCACACTGCAGTTTCACAAACCTTAGTATGCTTTTCCAAAGGGTCTATCCCATCTCTTTGTGATCTGGTTTTAAGTGTTTTCTGTTTTCCCTAGAAACCAGTGAATCTTTTGGCTGCTCTTTGAACAGTTCTCTTATTACTGATGGTTCTGCTCTGAAAATGCTAGTGAGTTTGAAACAGTACAGCTGCTTCTGTAATTGTTTTATTGAGCAGTAGCCTGGCATCTCTGAGATGGTTTTGACTGCTGAATTTGTTGGCTTTAAAGTTCCTGGGAATATGTAGCTTACATGCAGACATGCTGTAGTCCAGAGAACTGAGCAGTTTGGTTATTTCAGCTTCAGATATAGGAACAATGGAAGCCTTGCACACAGTGTTTATATAGATTCTTGTGTTTGGCATTGCCCTAGGGTCAGACCTAATTCCAAAATGCAGGGGAGGAGGGAAGGAACTTGCTGTGACTGCAGGGAGGTATTGGTCAGGCCATAAGCTAAAAGGGTACAGTGCCATAAAACCAGCCAGAAATAATTGTTTGTGGGATAGCATGGAGTAAGTTCTACAGCTCTGCTATCAGTGATAGATTCAAGCAGCCAAAGTTATTTTGGTTAGACTTTAATTACGCAGCAAAAGATCTACATTGTTCCAAATATTGCTCAAAGAGCTGGGGAAGGAAAAAAAAAAATCCCTGAACAACCTGGTGATCAGGAAACTGAAAAGTATCTAAAACCTTTGCTAGTTCACAGCACTAGAAAGAACATAACTGCAACTACATGTTGCATAAACACAGGGGTCTAACTCCCAAGGGGAACAAACCTAGATTGACAAGAAATAAGTAATCTAAGGACATGCTATTGTACCAGCCTGATCCAGTAAAATGCTTCAGTTTGGGGCCAAGCTTGCCCAGCTCATGTTTAACCAAATGGATTTCTGAGAACTCAGCATTTCATGTTACTAGTCTTTTAGCTGACTTCATAGTGAAGTTGTCAGGATGACAATTGCTTCTGTGTTATGTCAACACCATGCTCTGGCTAATCTAGACGAGGGACACAATTATGATTCCTTTAATATTATTAATGAATTCTGTGTCTGTCCCATTTTAGAGGAAACTGGGTACACAGGACTCTGCCAACAATTTCCTGTTTTAACTTGAGCCAGTAATGATCTGGTTTAGGCTCTTTCCAGCTCACAATAGTTTTGAGGTTCCAAAAGAAGCTTCAGATGCCTGGTTCTTATTTGTTTTAATACCTCTTTGGACAATACAAGGGATACATTTTTTAGCAGTGTAATGGACTCTATTTTAAGTGAGAATCAGCATGATAAATTTAATACTAAATTTGAACTTGAGTCTGTACAGAGCTTAAAACGATCAAGCTTTCCATGTCAATTTGGCTGTGAATTTCCACATAGGCTGCTGGACATGCTTTTCTTGAAACCATACTCCTGTAGGCCTTGGTTTCATTTAAAGGGAAGGAAAAAACACAGGATCCTTGAGAGGGAAAACCACGGAGCTCTGAAACCAGCCTTTGAGCTTGTACCTGCGATGAATATAGTGCAAAACTTTTTATTAGGACAAAACTTTATTAGGAAAATTGGAAGAAATTAAGTTGATGTGTTCTTCCCCCACAGAAACTCCTTGTCTGATATCACACAGAAGATGAACATAAGCCAAAGTTTCCTGGTCAAGCGTCTACTTATCCCACACGTAAGAGCAAAACTCCAAAGGATTCTTGGCATTTGGGAAAATGTAGACCAAGTTCTGGAACTCTTGGCTTGTCTTTAGCTTCATGCATTAGTGCAAATATTGTGTTAAGTAAGAAACAAAGCAGAGAAGTGCTTTTGGAGTTAGTGGTGGGTGGCAAGAAAAGATAAGCCAGAGAGGCATGATAAATAATATGTTAGTCTCTGAAAGGAGAGGTGTCGTCTTATTCCTGACACACTGTCAAGAAGATGTTTTACTGATTTGACTTTCTGTGTTGAAGAACACACAACAGTTACTTAGTAAGTGGTTTTATAGGGAATCTCACCCATGTTACAATAAACTGAGCTCAAAGATAACATATCTCTTATGCTTTTACGCTTTTTGGATGATAACTGTGAAAAATTACCTAGTGAAGGTTAGCAAGCTGTACCTATGGCCATTTTCTCATGACCCCCGAGTGATAAAGTTTACTATCTTGGATCATGATGTGTTGTCAAGTGACAGGTTTGCCTGCCTGGCCAACAAAAAGTAACTGAGGAGTGTTACAGTTTTACAATCCATGTTTTGCCAAATTTGTAGCTTTTTGAGCTGTTAGACCTGAACAAAACAGGTCAACTTTGACAGAATAAGGTTGGCTCTCATTTTTCTTCAGTTTTTGACTACTTTTGTATGTGAACTTTGTGCCTAAAAGCAGCACAGAGGAAGCACATAGTTTTGTGGAGGTATTGCTGTTATAATTTCACTTATAGTTTGAGTTAGGATTTCTGGTCTTATGGTACAGTATTGGTGGTTTTTTTGTGGTTGCTGTTCTAAATCTCTATCTGCAGAATCCCAGATCTGCATGAATTTAAACAAGCAATTTGATAGAGGCCTGTAAGTGGGGAATTAGGAAATCCCTACCAGCTGCAACTGCTTAATAGTGGAAGCTTTGCTGACCTTAGGTTAGCTGTCCACAAGCCATTTATTTTTGTGGGTGTTGGGCCAAGATATCTAGCAGCAAAATTGCTTCTCTCTCTTTCTATTTCTCACCCTCTTCCCTTTAGTAGTGGTTTCATCTGCTGCATTCAAATTGCGTCCTGAAATACATGAGTAATTGCAAAAAAAACCCACCCCAAAACAAATGTTTTTTGTCTCTTTTTAAAATACTCTTTTAGGCTTTGGGGCAGCAATATCTGTGTAAATAGATCCTTATGGCTGAGTTTCCCTGAAGCTGTTCAATACCTGCTGACTCTTTGACTAACGTGGTGATTTTTAGATAGCTTCATCCTCAGATACCTTAAACGGCATGAAATGTCTTATCTTGCCACTTTGAATTTGTATAAGTCAAATAATAAACATGTAGCAAACTATAAAATCTAAGACAGGATGGCTTGTGCAGTTACACTTTTCCAGGCAAGCTATGTCTAGAAAGAGGAAAACATATAGAAGAAAGGCTGCTTTGGCTACAGAAGATGATTTATTTAAACTGTAGGAAGAGAGATGTATACAGTGGCACCAAACACAAAAGATAAGCATGTTACTTGGAGATGACTTTGTATGTGGTGCTGTACTATCTAGTATCGTGTGCAAGATGCTCCGTTTTGAATTATACTCTGACCTTAGGTTTTGGCGCTTGATGGAGAATTGCAGGTGAGGAGAGAGAGGTGAGATTTTTACGTAGTGAACTTCTCTGTGCTTTAGGATATTCTCATGGATCTCAGAAGTATGTTCTTCGGGAAGTCTACTTTGGTGTCCTTCCTTCCATATGCTCCATTGGAACTGGGTAGGCATATTTACTCTTTTGAGCCCTGTTTGCCTTTCATAGGGTACAGGAGCCACCATTAGGAAACAGTCTGTGATACCATGCTGTTGGCCAAAGGAAAGAGAATTATTTGGAACTTTCTGTAGAAAGGTGAGATTTCTCAACTTTTCCAGAAGTTTAGCTTCTACAGATGGACTTCTGTGAGAAGTCTTGTATGGTGTTCTGCACTAGAAAAAGATACTTAGGGAACATTTTAGATGCATTCATTTCTTGCTGACCGGAAAACAAAGCCTTACATTAGTCAAATGCATCGATATCCGTGTGGTGGTGGCTATCTGTTTCAGGCAAACCATTTGGTAAACAGACTTCACTGTAATCCCAGAACAACACAAGCACTGAAAATCCTACACTTCCATGTATTGGGGAAAACAGATACGTATCTGTGCTATAGAAGTAAGATATTTCATGATCGAATACAAAGCAGGGTGGGGAAAGAGCTTTAATTTGAGGGGTTGGATGAACTGAAAGACCCCAAGGTGAAAATGTGTTTTTTCAAGTTAGGGGTAATGTAACTGTGGTAGTACAGCCGAGATGAGACTGGTGTTCAATATGCATAAACAGTAGAAAAAGTGTTAAATTATCTGGAAAAATTAGGAATGATGGAACTTGTGTGGGGACCAAATGCTTCTCCTTTGCATGAAGTGCCTGAACTCCTTGGTTCAGACTCTACGTAAATATGTTGAGGGTAAATGAAGCAATTACAATATCATAGGAATTAGGAACCAAGATTCCAAAGTAAATAAGGTGCTTAAACATATGCAAGAAACAAAAATATTTTTATATTAGCACTGGTCTTCAGCAGAGCACATGCTAGACTGAAGCAGCTTTGTAAAGGAAAACATTTGCAGGATGAAAATATGTAATGGACAAAGTTTAAGCTTATACCTTGTGCTTGAATATTTTGGTGTGAAATAAATGAAAGCTAGATGTTTAAAAAAATGTTTTATTGTTTTAGGAAAGGACTTTTTTTCTGCTTCTGTTTGATATTAGGAGAAGGGTTCTTACAGGATACTAAGGTACACTTCTTTCCAGCCTGCAGTTAGCATGAGTTTTCTTAAATTAAAACCAACAACAAAACAACTCCAACTTGAAGCAACTCCGAGGGGTTTGCTAGCATATTATTTTACCCTGAGGCAGGATCAAATTTTACCTGTTATTCAAGGCAGAAGTTTGGCTTCCTTTTAAAAAACCATTGTGATATAAGCAAAGTCTTCCTGCTTTCATCTGTTCACACGTTTGACTATCTTTATCTGGTATGTAGGAATCTAAGTCCATTATTTCTTGTCTTGTCTCTGAATAATTAATGAATCTTTGCAGCAGCCTTTCATGTAGTGGAAGACTGTTACAGTGTCTCCTCAAATGGGCTTTGTTTCACAAAACAGCTTTGCTAAAGGCAGTCAGATATAGCACAAATAGAAAAATATAATGTAGTAAAGACAAAGATGGTACTCGGAGCCAAATCCAAATGCCAGTGTAGAAACACTCACCCTGTTTGCTTCTCAAATCTTTCCTTCTTGATGCAAGAGTCTTTCCTTCTAAATATCCCCTTAAAGGACAGGAATAATTTTGTGGCTTTGCAGCTCCTATCGTTAAAAGGTACAGCTCCCACCACAGTGTGTATGTGTGTTGTTTTAGTCTGTAGCAAGTGGCTGTTTGCTGTGGCCTGCATTGGACAGGATACAACCCTATGTGCATTTCTTCTCTATATTACAGAGGGGAGGGACTAGATAAGTTGTTTCATGAACTACTCTGTCAAATAGCCTGAGAGACACCTAGGTTCCCATAAGACTTTGCACATTTGAATCTCATCTATCAAAGGAAAGTCTGATATTTTCTAGGATGCCACAATTTGTGGAAATGAATGAGCTTAATTAAGCTCACGGGAAGCTCTCACAAATGGCTAGAGATAAATATCAAATGGGGTCAATACACTGTCATGAGACTTTTGGCTTGTTACTGGATGTTCCCATCCCTTTGGGATGGCCTAGAGGGCAAGGACTTCTGAGAAGATTGGGGTCGGCCATGATTAAAGCTATATTTAGAAACTTTTTTAATTGCATAGACTTCAGGCACATTAGAGCTGGCTGATTTTTTTTTTTATGGAACAGTTTTCTCTTAGAAAATGCAGTTTAGTGAAAATCGGAATGTTTCATGGGACTAAGTCAATCTGACTAGCTTTTGACAGGAACAGAGAAAATTAACTCAATTTTTCATTGTTTTAGTAATATGAGAATGTGTCATTTGGACAATGTATGCCTTTTTGAACTATTTGACAGATTTCATGTTGAAACTCAAAGCAAAATGAAAGTTACCATACTAGTCTACCAAGACATGAGTTCAGGTATATAATGTAAGTATTTATCTACTATACAATAATTTGTCAATAATTCATATTCAAATGGAACATGTGGGTAGCCACAAAGTTTTTCCCCAAATGTCACTTCTGTTGAATGTTATTTGGTTTTTTTTATTCTAGGTTGGAACAAAAGAAAAATAAAAAATGCTGGAATTTCTTGGAAAATAGAAGTTCCACTCTGTTTGCGGGACTCTTGGCAGAATAAACAAATCCTGATTAGTAAATCAAATCTATGAGTGGAAAAGGTATTGGCCAGTCCTGTGAGTCTGGAAAGAAATTGATGGACCCAGATTTTGCTACAGGCTACATAAAAACATTGGCAAGTACCTACTGAACATAAAAAGTGACCAACCTGGTAGAAAACAGAGGGCTGGGAAAAGACTGTAGGAACAAGGAAACTAGATGAAATGACTTGGAAACCCAACCTCAGGGAAAACCTGGACTACTGTTCCTGATGGATGGTTGGAAATCAGGAGCAGGCACTGAGACATGAGGAAATAACCCTGGGCAAAAGCAATATAATGGTCCTGGATGTACCCCAAGATCTTCTATGTTGATAAATATGACCAAGAAATTCCTCTTGAGTAAATTTAACTCCTGTACTTACAACTTGCCTGATTGTGTCCCTTGCCAAGGGACACAGAAATATTCATTGGGGTGATGGGATCAGCTCCTGGGTTTACAGTTTTAACTTGCCAGCTACTACAATGTGTTAATTGACAGCATGTATTTATTTGTACTTTTCCACTGAGGAGAGAAGGGTCCTTGCTGCCTGTCAGTTTTGAGTCTGCTTTAAATGGTAGGTGAACTGCTTAAGACTAAAAACCAAAGGATGAGTTCATGACTCATAGTGTTAGAAATACAGTTAGAAAAGGAAAGTGTGAAAACGTAACACCAGATCTGAGAGTATCTTGCATTAGCCTTTGTTTCAGCTTGTACTTGGGATTTCTCCTGAGCTGTTTGTAACAAACAGCTAAGGATCTGCCTGCTAGTGCTGTTTCTTGAGAAGAATTCTACATCTAGGTTTGATTCCTGGTTGGATTGGGGAGTGGGTGGCTGCTTTTGAATTTGCATAGCATGTTACAGTGTTGGACATTTGTGGTCTTGCTTCTAGCTGCTGGGTGTAAGGGGGTTGCTTATGTGATATACCCAGGCTGGCTTGGAAGCGGATCACACTGTCTGCACAGACTACGTGCAAGGAAGACCTTGCAGAGTGGATGTTTCTGCCTTTGTTCTTCCAGAAAATCAGCTGCATTGCAGTTACAAATTTAGTTGAATGTTTTGTAAGTTACCTATCAGAAGAGGTATTTTTAGTGTTATGGCTTGTTCTTGTGTTTCCTTTTCTTGGCAGCATGATTGTGTTGCACTCTTGGCTTGAGTATTTTCAAGTGACTTGCCAACATTGACTGATGCCATCAAACGTAGTTTGGGGCTCCAGAATTCCAAAACAGTTCTCCAGCCTCTGGATAACAGTATATAGTAGTGGCCATAGAAGTAATAGCACAGAAATAAACTATGCTTGCATAACAAACTTAGTTTGCGTACTCCCCGCTTTCAGAGCTTTTGGTTTTTGTGCAAATGGTAATGTGTTCTGGTGATGTATTTTTTCTTTTCTGAAACATGCAGGAAACGCAAACAATCTACTTTCAGAGCACACTTCCTGGTAACTAGTATGTACCAGCTGTACACGTAGCTCTGTCAGCAGTGGCACATTGCAAACTCTGGTATTTCTATTTGTAAATCTACCTCTCAAGCCATGCTCCCCCCTTCCCAGAGCAGTTCCAGGTTAGTAACCTTGCTTCTACTGCTGTATCTGGGAGAGTGACAGCCTCAGCCAACATTTCCTGTTCCTGCCTTGGTAATTATCAGTTCTTCGTGCATCTTGCTGAGAAGCAGAACCAAACTCTGGACCCACAAGTTAAAATTCTTAAGTGGTACTGTTTATGGAGGAATAATTGGGTTTTGCATTACATGGGCACACAGGAGGCTTTTTCTTGGTATGTTTTTCACATCAAAAATACATAGGAAAATGATATAATACAACTTAATAATGCTAGTGTGTTCCATCTTGGGGGATAAATGTGTCATTCCATATGCTGTAGCTAAACATAAATGAACTGTTATTAATGATTGCCATAATGTTTTCTAGCAGTTAGCTGGCTGTGATTCTAGGAATTTTTTTTCCACTGTGTTTTGAAGGGTTAGGTTATTTAAACTTACTATCAAATAGAATCAGATCAAAGTGAGCTAATTTTTCTTAAACACTAATCATTTTAAGACTATTGAACTAAATATAGAGGCAGTTCATTAAATCATTAAAACAGCCTGCAATAATGCTCACAAAGTCATTATAGTGCTATTCCCCAGCCAGAGAGGTGGTGTTGCCTTAAGCACAGTTTAATCAAATTAGATGGTGGGCTATGTCCTGGGGTTTCTCCTATTGATATTCATTAAAAATACATGATTTATCACTAATCTCTGTAAGGTATATCCTACTCCTCCAAATGAATTTTGTAAATGTCAGGGGAAAGAAAACAGAATAGTTTATTGTTATAAGAATTTAAGTGTGGTGTGATCACATTTACATTTGTATACTATGTAATTTAGTGATAGACAATAATTTTAATGTGCCTTTAAAATTTTTGTCCTTAGTTAAAAAGTTAACCAAAATGGAAAATACTCGGGAGTAACCACTTTATATTTTAGTACTATATAGGCATATGAATTAGCTTTAAAATTAATTATTTTGTAGATCATAATACAGTTTGCTCTTATAGGTTGCCTATAAAGGTTCACTGTTTAATGTACTTTGGGTACAATTTTCCATTTTTGCTTCTTTTTATTTGGAATGCTTTAGTGTTGTAACTCCCCTGTCCTCCCTCCTTCACTCTTTTGATTTTTCTTTTAAGTATTTTCTTGTCCTAAATTGGGAGAAAACATTAATGAGAAGACCACACACAAACGTTCCCTTCTGCTGTCACTAGTATTCCTTTTTTTTAGTTATAATTTCTTCATTTATATAATGCTTTTTAGCCCTGTAACACTCTACAAATGGGGTAGATTGGTTATGTCACCTAACACCTAAACATGCAGCTGATTTATGGTGCCAGGTGAGGCTCTGCCAAACTTCAGGCGAGGAAGAAACACATTTCTGATTACAGTGGTAATTTGGAAACAGTGCAATCTAATTACTCAAACTGGAATTTGCCTGAATTATCCTGACTCGTAAGTGCCCTGTAAACTTCTGTCACTTTGGTATTGTTATTACTTAAAAATCTTTGATAGTGCTTGGAACCTCAGTTGAACATCCTCAGGGATACCTCTGTTCTTCTGAGAATTCCTTAGTACTGTGTTGGGTCACCTCTGTTGCAGGAAAGAGCCACCTACTGAACTTACAATTATGGCTGCCTGCAGTGCTTATCCAGGATCAGAGTTCACTGGGGTCAGTTTAAAAAAAAAAAAAAAACACAAACAAAACCAAGCCAACTATAAGACTTCTAGGGGATGTTGGTCAAGTTCTGTGTCCTGAAAAATTTTCCATCAAAGCTCAGAGTTCACCCAATGCTGCTTAGTTTATGGGCTTTCCTAAGCTGCCACAAATTAGTAAGAAACTATTTACTTGATTGTTGGGTATTAATCATGTTACCACAGAATTGCCACTCCATTGAGACTGACTTGAATAGGAAATGTAATAGTTTTGTTGTAATTACTGAGGTGGTGTAGTAATTAGAGATGCTTATATAACAATCCTTGCACTAGGAACTTCAGATGTGGTTTTAAAATACCATCCCGCTTGCATTTGTCAGATGTGCCAAAAACTATTCTCAATTACACTGAGGTAAATTTGAACAGATTGCTGTCACTGGCTCTGCTGTTGATTTACACTGGCACATCTGAAAGAAGGGCTTATTTCTGTACTACTTAGAAATCAAAAATGTTCTTCAAGGCAAATAATTACTCTGTTGGACACTTGAATACTGGTGGCTTTGGTTTTGCTGGGCTATAGCTAAATGTAACTGTGATTCTAGACCAGCTGAAGCATGTCTAAGTTGGTGTTGTTGAAGTTCCACCTTGCCTCCCTTCCACTGGCACAGGAGCTTGTCTGATGCTAATATAAGTAGGTTCAAGAACCTAAACCTGCAGAACAGCTTTCATGTTGGCAGCTGAACTCTTAAGATATCTTACTGTGGGATTTGACAAATGCCAGCTCTAGGTGCGAGGAAGAGGACAGGGATGTACAACATGGGGAGGAAAAAGGTAGGCCAAGATCAGTGCTAGCTGAGAGGGACTTGAAAGGTCAGAGGTGTAGTCCAAGTTAAAGAACAGTAGTGATTTTGCTCACGATCTTGTTTCTAACCATGTATGGGGGTTTTTGTTTGCTTTTGTTCTTTTCATACTGAAGCACCAGTTCTTGAAACAGAGAGGTTTCTGAAAATCAGATCTTTTGTTCCCAACTTTCTAGCCCTGCTGGCGTTGTGAAGGAAAGCTTGAAAACGTGTCCAAAACACAATGTGGCTCCATTAACTACGATTTCACAACAGTTCAAAAGGTACAGTTCAAGTAGAAAAGATGCCCTCTTTTTCTTAACTGGCTGCTAATGTCATGTTTTTTAAACCAATCCCCTGATATTTTTGGCATGTGAGTTATGATATATTTTTTAAATGTTCTGGGTTGGCTAAAGTGGAGTAGAGGAAGCAACCACAGAGGTAGCAGAATGGCACAAAAGATTTGCATCGCTGTGGGTGCTGCTCCTGCAGGGTGCAGCATAAGTGCGAGCAGCTATGGCTGCATGCAAGCCCACTGGAGCTTTAGGGTAGATCTGGCAATCAGACCACAAGCCTCAATCCTGCAAATATACATCACACACTTTCATTTAGGTTGGGCTTCTCACGAGTATAAAATAATTCCTATTAAATTGTGGGTCTAGAGCTAATCAGACATCTGCCTTGATCTTTTTATTATTTAGTGAGATATGTATAGTGTATAGGTAAGTACACATGTGTAGGATTGGTCCCATCAATTTTTTTAAAAGACAACAGACAAAAC
Organism: Phaethon aethereus; assembly: GCF_964289735.1. Taxonomy (NCBI): domain Eukaryota; kingdom Metazoa; phylum Chordata; class Aves; order Phaethontiformes; family Phaethontidae; genus Phaethon; species Phaethon aethereus. Next base: position 126,177,229 of record NC_138576.1, read on the forward strand.
ATTTGTGGTGTTTCCTGTCATAGATCAGCATAATAAAGTGCTGATGAAAGACACCATCTAATTTACCTAGTTTTACATCTGTTTTAAAACTTTTCAAAGCAAAGTGTAAGGTACAATAGGGCAGCTGGCTATTATCCATAGGCTCTTCAGCTCCAAAGTCTTTAAGGTGAGACATGAACAAGACTGTGCCTTAATTATTGGCAACAACTAGCTTTGCTTTTCAAAGTCATAAATGGGGTCCTCACAAAGTCTCTTCTTAAGTAGATAAATGCATAATCCACCTGGGATATTGTTTTAAAATTCATTTCATCTTCAGTAATTTGATCAGAGAAAGAGTTGTATTGGTCATTTCTCTTGTGTAAGAACTGTGTCGCACCTAGGGGCAAGGAACACTTATTTTCATGATTAATACCTGTGAGTTTCTTGGCCTAATGAGAAAGCCCTAGATGTATTTTAAATGAAATTGCCGTTTTTTCCTCACCCTTCATTTGTGTAAACACTCTGACTACTATCTTTCTCCATTTGGGTGCGAAGATCCTGTATTACCTACAGATACACTGGCAATAGTATTTGTTTATCTATGTTGTTGCAATATTAAGGTGTTTGAGTTCTGAAACAAGTAATTTCAGGTGGCCACCTGTATGCATTTGTGTAACTTATTATACTTCTTAAAGATGAATAGCCCCAGAATTGTGAAAATGAAAGTTAGTGAAATATCTTGCCCTACTTTCCCTGGCACCCATCTAACCCAACCAAGGAATCTAGTGCTAGGTTTTGCATTGCTATTAAGTCTATCAGTCTTCTCACTGCAGCCTCCTATTTGTTGAAATTCAATCTGAAATGTGTATGTACCTAAAAACAAATGGAGAAAATCCAGTGTGGAAATGGTGCAGGTAGGCATAGAATATCTCATGTAATACCTTGGCTTGGAGGTATTTTGAAAGGACTTTAAATGTCCTAGTCTTCTCTTCGCCGCAGTGCAAGGGCAGCATTAGTGTACTCTATAATCTCTCACTGCGGTGTCCTCTTGCCTATCTCTTACGTTGATCCTTGCCTGGCATACTATAGCTTGTCTGCATTAAATTGTAGATCCTTGGGGTGAAGGGCATGTCTTAATTCCCAAAAACCCTTATACCCTTATGGTTTTGTATAAATATTAAAACATTCATACTTGACTTGCTGGTGTGTTTTTACATTTGTTTTACTTCCCCTTGCCCCTCCTGCAATATTGTTCACTGCAAGTGCAACTTGTTGGTTTGTTGGGTGAGACACAAAGAGGTGAAAGGAATGCATTGGGGTGGGGGAGAAGGAGGTGGATCCCTCCTTAAGACAACCAGGAAAAGACTGAAGCATAGGCTGACCTGTTGTTAGAGCTACTGGTATCGTTAAATATTTATCCTATGGTGCTCAGAAGCCCAAGTCGCTAGCCAGAACTCCACCTTGTTAGGCAAGTAAAGAATACAGGACAATAAAATGACTGATCTCTTGATGAACTGGCAGCCCAAGCAGTGCTGCTATGTAATGTAGCATGCAGTTGACTTTGAGATTTTTTTTTTTTTGGTTGCTTGACTTTGTATTGGTATGGCTTTATACAATGCATTTGTGTTTCTGTCTTAGCTTCTGTGGTGGTGAATGCCGTCTTCAAAAAATAAGAAGTGATTGTGCTTGTTCGATAGGGATGCCCGGAGGAAGGCTTTAAAGAGCTAGCAGAGGCCCACCTCATTCAACTCACTGAGATGTTAGTGTGACAATCTGCTTGTGATGCTAGTAATGTCCAGCTGCTCAGCTGCTTCTGCATGTCAGAACATGCAGGAAGGCAGTGCTGCAGAGAGCAAGAGCCAGTTCAAAAACTAAAGGTCAAAATACTGGTGAGCAGCTTTGGATGGGATTATATGGCATGATTCAGTGCCTTGTAGAAAGAGTTGAGCTAACTTTGAGTAACTAATGTAGCTGTCAAAAGACAATGGGTGTTAGTTCCTCAGCTGATAGGCACTTGGTGAGGAGCAGACTGACAATGCAGCTGTATCTTCACCTCAGTGGCATCCTGCTGGGCAGTATACACCTTTTGTCTGGACTGAAGTTAGTTGGCTCCTGTTTGTGGCAAATGTCATTAACTTTAAGAGGCTGAGCCTGGCTAAACAAAGCAAGTGTTATACTAAAACATAATTGAACTAAATCACTCCAGTGCAAGCTATGACTTACAAGACGTAGCATATCTATTGTGGATGTTCGTCAGCAGAGCTATCACAGCATAGCTATGCCACTAAGAAAGCAATGCTGGCGGAGACAGGGCCCTTTGTTTTTGTTTGAGATGCTGCTGTTACAATTAATTTGAAGGCTTAATTTTTCCCTGTGCAGAAGAGGAAGCACTTTAAAGACTATGCTTGTTTATACTTACTGTGTCCCAAAAGGATAGAGCAGCAGAGAGAAGCAGAAGCTGTATTTGACCAGAGAAGAGGAAGTAGTAATCTTGGGAGGGCCTGGGAGTACTTTTGTCATGAGGTCAAGACCTGAGGCTGGAAGTTTAGGGTAGGATGGAGTTCCCCTCTTGTCTCAGCATATGAAACCTGCTTCTTGTGACTTATCATGTAAGCATGGTCATCTACTTGCTTTTTTTCCCCCCCAAAGCTTCTGCAAGTGGAATAAAACATTCTTTCATGATGGTGCAAAAAGTATAAGTATTTAACAAACTTACTTATGCTTTAGTTAACAACTTGTGTGGCAGATTTACCATCCAGCCCCCAAAGTAGACTGGTGTTTCCACTAATTACATGATGATTACTTTCCAGCAGGATAAATTAGCCCCTGCTGAGCTCCAGGCTGCCACAGCTAGGCTGTTACCTATGCCTGAATTCAATACTTCAAAGGTTACTTTATTTCTTTCACAAGTAGTACCTGTCTGAAGGCTCCTAGACATGGCCATAGACACACATAATTTCAGTAGAGTGCCTGCCTTCTGGGCAAGTATGAGTCATTTCCTTTCTGTTGTATTTGTCTGAGATAAAAAGTAAACATACTTACAGAACTTTCTTATTGTGTTTCTGTAAGGGTTGTAATATCACATGTGTGTGCACATCTGAATGCACAAACATATAAAGCAAGCTCAACTTCTAAAGCATCTGCTTGTTTGATTGGTAAATTGGATATTTCCCTATGAGTTTGATATTGCCCAGACTTTATTCTCAGGGAGGGTTTGAAAGAGTGTCCAGGTATTAACGAGCTTTTTGGCTCATGGGTGTTTTGTTCCACTAATTCAGCTGGAGCAAGTATTTTATCACTTTCCACAACCATGTGTGCATCTGATATGTATGGTATGTGTGAACATATTTGCTATTTCAGTGAGAAAGATGCAACCATAGCCATGCTATGTGAATGAGAATTTATCTGTTCAAAGTACTACTTAAGAGTGCATGATTTGGCAAAGGAAGTAATTTTATTATAACAGTGGTGTCCGATTTTAGTTCTGGTGGCTATCTTTTCAGACTAGGTGGGGTCTGGCTGTTGCATATTTTTGTTCCCTTTCCATCTATTATTCTTTCTACCACTAGTTGTTATGAGGGTAGCACTGGGACTGATGTGTGTCTAGAGGAGAAACTTGCACCGGGCTGCTCTTGATGCCTTCCTGGATATTCCCCAGTCTGGAATGACTTGCCTGTTACTCCTGTTCATAACTTACCAGTTTGGTTTGATCTTTCGATGTGTGCGGGGTATAACGATGCTGTGGTGGAGCTGAATTCTTTTCTTGGTACCCAGAAACTTAATTTCTGAATCTATACTATTTGGGATGCCATAGGTACAGAAATATATTTTTTTTTTATGGTAACTATTGTGGTAGTGAAAGACTACCTGTCTAGTTCTCAGAAGTCACTAGTCATTTATAATAATGACAACATTTAAACATGATGGGGTCAGTTCCATTCCTGTTTTACTTCACGGTCTCTTAGGAGTCTTGTCTATGTTCAAAGCTACTTTTTGTTGCTTTGCTTGCACCTCCTCATGTGTCTCATCTTTATTCATCATGATGTTGATGTTATTTGACATGTTTGGCCAGCATACAGTGTCTGTTACTTTCCACACTGAGGCTTCTACTCCAGAAAAGTAGAAAGAGAGGGATTCTTTCTTTTTAATGACCTCTACCTCGTGATTTGACTGCCTTCATATATGACCTCATGGCTGCTCAATTCACACAGTATTTACATTGCCCCTGGGAAGCACGTTCTGAGTTACTATCATCTTGTGGAGCCATTCTGAGATGGATACAAGCACTTGTAAAGCATTCGGTCCTGTAGGGTTTGTTCTCATTCTTTCCATCCCAGCCTTGAGAGTAGCATACAAAGTATCCTGACCCTATTAGTCTCACTTCTATTTTCTGTATTCGTTTTAATATCTTGTTTATGTAGTGTATCTTCATGCTGCCATGCTGCTGTCAGAGGCTAAGTATGGTCCTCTTACTAATTCCTTTTATTGCCTGTATTTTAAAACTATAGCATCATAATTTTTCTATCACATGGTGAGAGTATTTTGGGTATCTATTTCTGTTTAACTGTATGTAATGGGGATGGATAAAGAAGCACTTGTGCATCAAACTGGAGTTGAGTTGTACTGACCTGTCATGACTGTGCATATAAGCTCTGGCTGAGCCCAGGCTGCAAGCTTTTAAAAGTGTAGTTTTGTGACTTCTGGCTCCTTCCGCTCCTGGACTACGAGTAGCCAAACCTTCACACTCAAGAAGTGCTGCAGGAGTTGCCCATTCAATTTGGGTGGATGCTTTTTCTGATATCAGTAGTGTCCAGCTCTTGGTAATGAAAGCCTACGTTCTGCTTCACCAAGCACCCCCCTTTTCACATGACAGCATCCTGAGGTTGGTCTCCTTGTTCACCAGCTCCTTAGGAAGGCTGTGCTGCACGGAATTAACAATGTCTGTATTGCGGTTTTGTCTGCTGTTCGTGCCAGTAGTTTGTCTGCATCTGAGAGGCTCAAAAGAAATGGTGTCAACAAACCCAGATAACCCCTGACCCCAGCTGCATTTTTAGCTGTGGTATCTTCTGAGTTGGTTTTCAGGTTCAGCTTGTACCTCCTGCAATAAAAGCAAGTTTTGCAGTTGTTTCCAGTTTCAACTTGTTTAACTTTACCATACCGGTGCTTTCTAGCAAACACCTGAAGATACAGCTGTGCTCTGCCACCTCTCCTGTCATGCTGTCTCCTGTGCCTGTATGCCAGAATATCAATTTTTATTCGGAGTCTTGGAATTCCTGTTGGTTGCTTTTGCTGATGACATTGATGACATTAATATTCCGATGTGGCAGGTTGGGTCCCACATAGCATTCCTTGCCATCTGTGTCCACCTGCTGGTGTTCACCATGCAGCGAGGTGACTGTTTACTCTTCCACAATAACTTGTGCCTGTGTCTGGCTTTAGCAATGAGTACTCAGACTATGTTTGCTCCTGCCAAGTCAGGTAGTATTTCTTGATGAATGCTTCTCCATGGCTTCGCAAAATTTCTGCGCCTATGCAAAAGTGCAATTTACCCAGCTTTTCAATAGCTTCATGCTGCTTATCCAGCTTGTGGGCTCTGATTTTAGCAATGATGTCTTCTTTAACACTTATTTTATTGCTCCCATTATTTATCTCTAATGTGATGGGTACTTGGTGAAGCAGGTGTTGTATTGGCTAGATTGTTCGAGTTGTTTTCAGGTGTAATGTGCCTGGAAGACACCCAAGTATTTCAGAAACATCTTGGTAATATTGGAGGGATGTCAGTCCTTTCTGAGCTTGGGGCTTTTTTGTGTGTGTGCATGTGTATGGCTGGTGATGTCTTATATTCTGCTTATACTTGCAAAAACATGGCTGATCTGCTCCCTAAGCTTTTTAGGGACCCAAATATATGTATGTATTATGTATATGTATTATTTGAGCTACCCAGGCCCTTACTGTATTAGGAAAGTTGCGAGGCCTCCAAAAGTATAAAACGTCAGAATCAAAACTGCTTCAAGAACTTGAATTCAGGCCTCTTGCTAATAACAAGTATGATGCAAGTTTTAATTAAATGGTTACATGTTTTAGGTCTTTGCTATTGTATCTACCTGATTCCTTCACGAAGGTAGATAAAATAGATATGATAATTTTGTAAAAATATAAACACTTTAATTTTGCTGTACTATTACTACAGGTTGCCTAATATAACAGAGTAATTCTGTGGTAAATATAGGATATTAGCCTGTCTTCAGAGCAGCATTAATTGGCCTTAATCATGTGAAAGGACAAAAGAACCTAAAGCTTTGAAACCATGCTTTGCTTCCACAGCTCATGAATAAGAGAAAGCTGATGGCAGGGGTAGAATAGTATGTGGTCATGCGATTAAAGACTGTTTCAGAATGCCCCAAAGGGCTAAACTCAGGGAATTACTGGTAATCTTCATCTTAAGGTTTCTTAACATTTTAAAGCTTAAAGCTGGCAAATCAAAAGGTTAAACTCATGTAGGTTTTGGTAAATGGTTTCCCATGGTTGAAAACAACAGGAGACATACTCTTTAGGTCTGCCCTATGGATATTCACTATTTGCATTAATGGAATAATTAAGAGCTGCAGCAAACTGTCTGGTAGCCTGGAAGCAGGATGGGATGCTCTGTTTGCAGGAGTTTTATAGCTATTTTCTGACAGTACAGGTAAGGCTTAAAGGTATTGAAGTCCATTCCAAAGTCCAGATAGAAAGTGTGCGGGTACTCTACTCCCCACCCAAAGAAAGAATGCTGACAAGAGGTGCCACATACAGTAATTGTTCCCTTTGTGAGAAGAGTGGTCAGTATGTGGTGGCAGCCTCTTCCAGAGCTGGGAAGACTTCTGTTCCAGTGTTTTCCTACCAGATTTCTGGTGAGAGTATTGTTCTCCAGTGGGAACATTGAGAAGGAAAGCTCTTTGTGGATTTTAATCTGCAATTGCGATCTCTCAAGCCACTGGTTAAAAAATGAAGACAATTGGTTTGCAACTTGAATTCAATTATGTTTCTTTTATCTAGATACAGCACATTCAGTATGTCATATCAGTATGACAAAAAAGGGAAGTGAATTATCATGGGCCCTGAAACTATTGCTGGGGAAGGAGAAGATTTGTGGATGCTAGTTAACATACTTCGACAACTGTTTGCCAAAGCCATTCATTACATCTGCCTCTGCATTAGAAAGGGCACAATATTTCATTTTCCATTTCCTTTCACAAATAGAAAATTAATTGCATAGACTTGCAGAAAGTGCAGATATAACTCGTTATGTATTGTTAAGGCTGTCTATGATAAATTTATCAAGCTTAAACAAAAAGTACTCTGAAATTACAATGGATCCATCTTAATTAACATTTTTTAAGTGACAGGTACACCTGTTTAGAAATGGGAGGTAAAAGCAGACAAGTTTTCCAGAAGTGCTGTAATAGTGGTCTCTGGTTATAGAAGAAGCTGAAAAATATAAACAATACTTTGATATAAGCCCTGTTACTACTTTTCAGAAATCAAATACAAAGTCCTGTTTTGCAGATGAATTATTCCAGTGTATCTGTAAAAAAAAAAAAAAACCAAAAAAACAAAAAAAACCACAAAAAACCCAACCAACAAACTAAACTTATGTCTGTGAGACAGTGGTTATCTCATTGTTGACTAGTGATGCAATCAAGCAGTTAATGGGTTCAACTTCACCCCATATAAAGTCCATCTCTAATACAGTTATAACATTCTGTTTATAGAACTCTCTAGCCATAAAACTATCTTAAAATTGTTATCCATCCCTTGTCATATTTGCTGGTATACAACTTATCTCTGCTGGTGCCAATGCTGTGCATTGGAGTGGTGCTGTGGAGAGAGTCCTTAATGACAGTAGAAAGCAGAGAATGAACAGAAAAGGTGACACAGTGTACAAAAAGAAACAGCAAACAGGAGAAGCTCAGGGACATGTGGACATGTTACTGCAATGTGCTGAGTTGCCTTGGTAAGAATATACAAGACAGAAAGATAAAGAAGAAAATGGAAAGTAGTGCACTTGTGAATGAAGGCAGCTGGACTGGCTGATGGACACCTGAGCACTGAGAAGAGTTTTCAACAAGCTTGTATTTCACTCTGGTTTCTTCTGGATTTGGGTTGCAACCTGGCCATAGGCTCCATGGGGGAAGAGGATGCATCAACCGGTAGTTCCGATTGAGGCCTTACATGGCTGCTTCCCAGGACTGAACGAGGTTTGGGTGAAGGGAGAGTGTGATGAGCACCAGAGTGCCTGTCTCTGTCAACCTATGGCAAAACACTCCCTGCAAAGACAGGCTTGTTAGGTATTTTAAGATTGGCAGGTTGTTAAATTGTGATTTAGTTGTTACATTATCTGCAGTCTCAGCTGCTACTCAAGCACCAGTAAATGTTTTGGAGACTGTCTGCTTTTTAGAGCTACTTGTTACAGGCTTTACTTTCAGCTGTTAGGTTATAAACAGTTTTAAACTTCTGCTTTTCCGCTGTGCTTTTCAGACACCATCCTCTGACCTATGTTTCACCCCTTCCTGCACTCCTTTCTCCCACCTCTCTGAATTTTTGCAGTACTGAGATCAGCCCTTTATTTTTGCCAGTACTTCTAAAGTTTAAATTCTAACAGCAGAAAATAGAACTCAGTTTAATGCACTCTGTATTTTTCTTGATGTGTTTGCCAAGAAACTCAAACTTTCAAAGAAAAGCAACCTGCAAAACTCAGTATCTGCCTATTTCCTTAGTTAGTTCAAATAGTTCCAGAGTTTCTTGAGTTTTTCTGCTAAGCTATGCAGATATGAAACATTCCTCCCTCAGTCTGAGCATGTACAGACCTCTCGGTGGTGGAGCATGATGGAATTTGTGTGATGCACGGTAACTCATTCCAGTCGCAAGTGTCATTAACAGCAAAAGTATGTTAAAATTTTCACCAGACAAGCCTTAGATAGTTCAAACTTCAACATGTAGATGTTTTGTTTTCCTGAAATGGCATCCATTTTAGTTTTGTTCCTCAGATTCTCATGAGTTCAGCAATACAGGGATCTGTCTAAATTGGTGAGTTAAAAGTAATCTGGTGCAGAATGCCTAGTTGTACTTCTTGGTTTGGTCTGTAGGCTAATGTGTAAATGTAAAACCATTCTTCCTTCAGTCTGCAATGGCACTGCCACCAATGTCAGTGGAAGGAGTTCACAAAGACTAATTGTCTTAGTGCACTCACTATTTTAGTGATAATCCTTTTTCCTTTCTGTTTAGAGCCTCATTATAATGCTGTTCTGTAGGGAAAATATGCCCTCTTTTAGGACCATTGTATATTTTCCTTCTTTTCTTCTGTTCCTTTTCCTTTCTCTTCCTTCTTTTGCCTGCAGCAGCTCCAAATCCTACTCTTTGCTATTCACCACTTTCCCATTTTATCTGTTATAATGCTCTCAGCAGAACAGCTGATGTTGACCTCTTACGTGCCATCCTTATGCTTTGCTACTAACATCCTAAGGTAGGTGAGAGAGTTTTCATTTCTTGGTTATTATTTGAGATTCTAACTCGGGTAGGTTTCACTGCCTTGGTTAAAACTCTGGGCATGAACTGAAGGTTCTTTTTTACAATCAAACAACAAAAAAAAGTTCAGACACCATAGAATTGGGATATGCTGTTCAGGCTCAAAAAATACACCAAGTAGGGAGAATGGAGCTCGTGGCTTTGAATTCAGCACATCAGTGGTGTGTGGGCTCAGATTTATGATGTATCAGCCTTATTATTCTCTTGTACTTTTTAGTAGTGGTCATGTTACTGCTCTCTTGATCTTATTGATAGAAGAGCTTGAAGTTTAGTCACATGTGATTTTGACCTCTGCTAGTGTTGTTCCTAGATTAGATTAGAGATTATGGTTGTCATCTTCCTTTTGTTCCATGCTTCTCCTGCCTCCACGTATTTGAGTCTACTGACTGCCAACCTTTTTGAGATCAATTTAAAATCTACTGCACTCAGCAAATGGCAAATCTGTGGCTGCTTCTGTATTGTCTGAGCAGTTGCTCCCTTTCAGTCAACAATTACCCAGAATTTTCTGGGATATACATCCCTGTCTATTCCAAAATGCTTAACCCTTTCCATTTCAGCCACTTAGACAGTGGAAGGGGAACAGAAGGATGTGTGAGACCCATGAGGAGTTGAATATTTTTGTTAGATGCTATAGTGCTGCTTTTCCATACTAGGTTTCTAAATTGGTTTCCCAAATCTTTGGCTTAAGCCTTTGCTTACATCCAAGAAACAAGTTTTCTATGTCAGTCACATTGAGATAAATCTGAATACCTGTTTCTGGTGTCCAGCTTTCAAAGCCTTGATTCTTCATAGACAATATTTAAAAAACAGAATGACCTGCTTGAGTGGTAATGTCACCAGCTTTTATTGCTGGCATTTGTAGATGAAAAATGAGTTTTGGATCATAGGTACTAGATGCTAGGATACAAGGTGAAGTTTATTAATAGGATTGGTATGTATCAGACAGCAAGGTGAGCTCACATAAACCATGGTTCAGCGTAGTTCATGAAACATCTAGATAACCTTAAACAATGGACTGATTTCAATTAGATCCTTATCAGGCTTACACTACCCAATTTAAGGAGTAGAAGCAGCCCGTAACTCCTATGACATAGATTTCACAAACTGAATAATTCATAATTAATATTATGCAGAATTTTAAGGAAGTAGAACAGTGCTCAGATATTCTCTGGTCTCTTCTCTGTGGATGAAATACTTAATACTTACAGTGAACCTTTAATGACTGGCCCATATCCCACAAAAGTTTGAGTGAAACTGAAAAAGATTCAAAGAAATTGTCAATGCTAATTAACTACCTACAGCATAAAATAGATAGGCTGCTCAGGTAGCGTTTTGTGTTTTCTGTTAGTTAACTCATCTCTAAGACTTTATCTTAGGCTGGTGTGCTGGTGTATAAATGTGTGAGATGGCATAAAGTTTAAGTTTAAACTTAGTGTGAATTTTTTTTTCTTCAAATAATTTAACAGATAGAAAACTATATGCGTGGTGCAGAAGTGACCTGTTTCCATATTGCCCATCCTTATCCCTTCATAGGAATAGCTGGAAGGGATTAATGTCCCTTAGCAATGCCAAGCCATGGCCAGGTGCCCTCTCCCGGTTCCCTCTGTGATGGCCAAAGGCAGTACTGCACCCAGCTGCTGATCACTGCCAGGGGCGGCTGGCAGAGCTGTAGAGGCAGCAGAGGCATCGGCACCAACAGCCTTTCATCTGCTTCAAGCAAAAGTAGCCAGTTTAGCTTAACCAGTTCAAAGAGCTGGCTTGAACTCACCTGGCTGATTTTTTTTTTGTCTGACATGCATTAGAAAGTGAACACCTGATCTCCTCTTCTGCTGGCAGAAGAGTGGATGGGGAGGAATGGTTCACAGCAGCACTGTCCTCAGTTGGGTTGTGAAGAATTTGTCAATGGCCTAACTGTCTTCACAGGGTCATCTGTGATACAATTAAACACTACCTGTTGTGTCTGGACGTGGCTGAACAGAGAAATAGATCTGCACCAGTCATAGCTGCATCTGTAGGGACAAAGATATTTCTGCATTGGACAGCTGTACTGTTAAAAACCAAAACAAGTGAACTTGCTTCCTTTTGCTCTAAAATTAACCCTTCCTTCCCAGCCACTGCAACTAATTGGTTCAAGCTGTTTTTCAGTGGAGTCCCTGCATGAATCCCTTTCTCTTCTGTGGCTAGCTTTCAACTTTACAAAAAACACTGAGAAACAGGCCATCATAGAAGTAGTGGAGGGGCACAGGAATTTCTTTCTGATGTCCTGGTATGTTCCAAGTCAACTTGATACAAGATATACAGAGAACAGAGATGGCTACCAGGCTCTGTGTTTTTGTGGTGAGGGGGGAGACAAGACTTCTCAAAACCCTTTCCCTTCTGAAGACAGCAGAAATGTGCAAGGAGCTTCTACTTTTGGAAATTACCAGCCCACCATGACTTGTTTCCCTCTAGAGATGACCAGAATGAAGGCAGTGATTGGTGAAGACCTACTTATCCCAGAGGACAGAGCAAGCTCTCTCTTTCACAACCCATTGTGATTCACCCAGGCATGTTTGCTGTCTTCTGTTTCATAGAATGAATGTATTTCACACTGAACTGTATTCTGAACTGAGTTCAAAGCAATTATATTTGATGGGATTGATTATTTGTAAAAACTATTTTCTATTCCACAGCTAAAGCTCACTGTCAGAAAGTTACTTCTCTTTCATTTTGGAAAGGTGGTCTCTCTTTTTCTGGCAGGAAACAAAAGCTTATGGTACAGAACATATTTATAGATTTGAGGTTCCAAGAAATAACTCTTCTGCAGAGCACCTAAAATACACCAAAATACCAGGTCTAATATGAGACATGGAGGAAGCTTATGCAGAGCTACTTATTAATTTGACATTTGTGTCAATGGTCAGTGTACTGCTTCACTCCACAATATATTAGTGGAGAAGCCACACGCTTTGAACTGCGGCATGACTGCACATTCTTAACACTGCTGAGACTGGGGTTGTATATCTGAACCTGGATTCAGAAAAGAGTTTTAACCTTTCTAGGTATGTACCTCCACTGAAGTTGTAGCAAAAGGTGGAATAAGACACAGTATGCTGGACTGAAAAAAATAATTAAAATGTATCCATATCAGTATCCAGCAACCACCAGGATAAAGTAAGTTGTGTTCCAGCTGGTGCATGCGGCAGCATCCTGTTGTGGAAATAATTGGTGACCATGCTTCTCTGCCTTTTGGGCTAGCTGCCCTCAGGTATTTTCTATCAGAATCCATCTTCAAAATGCTTGTTGTCTTCCAGCATCCTCTGAAGTCTCGTTTTGTCTTCAGGTTAGTTATTCTTCACAAAGTTCTTCTCCAATTTTCAGGAAAAACCCAGGGCATAGTTGTCAATCTGCTGAAATGGAGGAAAGCTGAAATCATGACTTCACAATCTGTTTTTGAGAAACTAATTTTAAGGATTTATTCATTCTCCATGTGTCTGGAATTCTGTCCAGTAGGCATAAATGACATGCGGGCAATCGAGAAAAGGTACTCTGAAGTCTTTTTTTTTTTTCTCTTTAAAAATAGTTGCTGTAACTGATTTTTTTTTTTTCCAAAACCACTTATACCATTGTGGGACCACCTTGCATGTTTTTGGTGTCCAGATGTATTTTTCTTTAAAAAGCTTAATTTTTCAGAAGATAGATGCTTAGCACAGTTGTGTTAGCTTAGAAAAACGAGGCATTCTAAATCACTTATTGCTATGTTCAGTTGCTCTTTCTACCTGCTGTTTTTAAACTTTGTGTAACACCAAATGATTGTACCAATAAGAAGAACCAAGAAGTCAGTAACATCTTCATTGTTGCCTTCATTATCAGTTTCTTATGGGTGTCACAAAAGCAATGAGTCCTGTGTTATATTGTGGAGGAAGAACAGGGCCACACAGGATCAGTTTATGGAGGGGGCAAAGGTGAGGGAGGACCTTCTGGGCATGTAGCTGTTTGTGTGTGGTGCTGGTGACTGCTTAGTAGAAGAACTGAGGTTGCATGGGCTGTATGGTAAGAGCCAAGGATGAATAAGTGGGGAGGAGAAGCTGGAAACTCAGAACAAGGCGTTTGAAGGTAATGAAACAGTGTGGATGTTAGAGGAATTAAAAGCGCAGAATAAAATGACTGGGGCAAAAGGCAAGGAACATTACTTTCGTAATCTGCGTGGGGTGGCAAGGATCAAGAAGAGCCTGAAGGGAAAAGGTGGGCAGAAAGAAGGGTTATTGTGACATGCTGCCTGGAAGTAGGTGACAAATGTTTTATTCTCTGAAACAAATTACCTTAGAAGAGCCTAAAAGGATGGGATTCATTTGACTAACTGTGGACACCTGCCTTGTAGGTATTGGTATCTCATATTAATATCTAAATTCCCTGTAGGGTAAATGGGGGGGAAACCTAATTCTAGAACATGCTATGACTTCTCTTCAATTAGGTTGAGTCATATTTCCAAGAGTGGTTTTTTCCACAATCTCTAGGGTAGACAGTAGCTTGGAGGTGGGTGGGCTACTTACATAAATGTGTGTGTATATATATGCACTTATATGAGTAATTGAAGTGTGGTAAGATGAAGCCCTCAATCTCACCTGTGAAAAGGTGGCAATATGAGTCCTGGGGTAATTAACGTTCGCTCTATCACCTTAGTGCCCTGGCTGTGACTCAAAATGTTAGTCTGGGCAGAGAGTACTTGTGCCCTGTCTGTCAATAGCACCGAATGGCATAAAACTCAAACGGTGAGTGTACATTCTTTTTGGGGCCTAGCAACCATGGTCATAAATGGATTGGGTTTTTGAAGGCAGGGCCTTTATAAAACTCTCTGATAGTTAAGCAGTTTTTACACTTTCTCTTCTTTCAGCAGGTCATATAAATTGCTGGTCAATTTATAGTACCAGATAGTTTTGTTTGGCAGTACTTAAATGTAAGCTCAGTTCTTATGAAAATAAGATAACAGGATGAAGGTTATGTAGCACTTTTTGAGTGGCCACCTATTTAACCCAAGTTTCACTAGAAGTCTGAAGTATACCTGAAAACTAGAAAGCAAGTATCTCCAGTTGATAAAACCGAAACCAGAGGAACACAAAGCAGTGATGACTGTAATAGTATCACTGTGTTGTGTAATAAGTATAACAGTGAAAGTATCTGAAAGTGTAACTTTTAATTACTCTGCTTGTTTCTCCAAACTCTTTAGGAAGGAAAAATAACACCTATTTCACATGTGTTGGGGAAATTAAATTTCCCCAGTGACAAGGGCATAGGAATGTCTCTACAATGTCACACCAAACTCCCTTCTACACAATATTTTGTCTCCAAGGGTGACCAATAGCAGATGCATAAGGGAGAAAAGGTAAAATGTGGCAAGCAGAGTGATGCTGCCTGGTTTATAATTTCTTCTTCCAGCAGTCTGCTGCTGCCTGGTTTATAATTTCTTCTTCCAGCAGTCTGCAGATTAGGAATTTTCTGAGTCTTAGGTTGCATTCAAAACACTTTGTAATAGCCCTGAATGATCCTTTCCCTTATTACTGCATTTATCTGCTTTAAGATTGCTTCTGTACTTTGGCACCCAGGCCTTCCTATTCAATTAGGTGTTATGTGCAGTGCATTCCAGATGATTTAGGAGCCTAATGCCCACTTTCAAAAGTGATACAAGAAACCAGGTCTTTTGAGAGTCACTGGCTACTGTTGATAATGGGAGTTGAGTTCTGCAGTGATTTTCGGGGGGAAAAAACCCTGTTGTTAGAATCTGTACAGGGTTTTGGAAATGAAGGTAGCAAATCAATCTGAACATTGTTGTGTGTTCGGAGGGGAAAAAAACCCCAACCCCCAAAACAATAGAAATGGGATATTTTGATATTTTTCACTTGGAATTATCCAGGGTTTAAATAGAGAATTTGACATGTGACACTAGAGAGAGAGAACTGAAATAAGATGAGAGAGTAACTTCTCCCTTTCTTGATGCAGGAGGTATTTGCAAGTGCCACCTCGCAAAGCTTTCATATCAAAATAAGCAACAAATCTTTGACTTGGAAGAGTCCCGCAATCTCCAGGAGAGAGGCAATGACGTGGAGGGGGCAGGGGTGGGGGCCCACAATCTGATGAAGGAAGCTACATAACTGGCTGTTTTGGGATATTGGGACCTCCTGATTCCAAAGGAAAAAAGCCCAGGCAATAGGGACATATTATCAGCACGCACATCTCGCATGAGCCTAGTTACCACTAATTTCTGTCACAGCCAGTATCCTGATTGCTGATCAAACTCTGACTTATCTGCCTTACCTAGAAGCCTTTTTTTGCCACTGAGCACCACCAGTGGACAATCTTAGTGAGTATAACAGGTATCAGATGGTGCCTCCAGCAGCTTGTCCTTGGCATACTTTTTCTGGGTTATTTTGTTGTTATTGCCACTGGTGGTAGATGTCTGTGAAATGCTTATGTTTTGGAGTATTCCAATAGCCCTTCTAGATGAGGTGTAAGCAAACAGAAACCTGTATTCTCCATGGCTGGCACAGGACAGTGTAGTACTGTAAAAAAAAAAAAAAAGCGTTATGTACTGGCCAAAACTCTGGTCTGCTGTACCTCTGCCTCTGTTATGGGCAGAGACTTTAGCTTCTTTAACTTTCGTAGGTGGTTCTTGGCAAAGGGCGGGGAGTGTGTGTGGGAGGAATCTCTGCTGTTCCCCTTTTTGTACTGACTTCTCTCCTAGCGCTTGCTAAAAGTAGCACTGAAATCAGTCCAGGTCCCTCAACTTCTCCTGAGGGGGGTTGTGGAGAGGGGTGAAAGTGTCTACCACAAATACATAATTTTCTTTTCACTTCATTGTTCCCTCTCTATCTGACTTGGCAGGTGTGCTGAGTGGGAATGGTCTGCAAATCGATCCCGAGGCAATCAATGACATGGCAGCTGGCCAGAGCTGAACACCAATGTGTTGATCGCCTCCAAATCAATTTACACACTGCTCTTGCTCAGGTTACCTGCCAGTTCAGAAGGAAGGGATGGGGAAGTGAGAAGAAAATTGTGCAAAAAGTATTCTGGGACCTTTCTAAATAGGCCACTTACTTGCAACCCTTCCTCTCTTGTATGTGTGTTTATACTAGATGTAAGTACGTGATAAAGTTACAATGCAATGCCTTGTCTGACGGCTTAGGCACTGCCGAAAGGGAGCAGAGCCCTGGAGAATGACTGGCAAATTGTGTGAAAGAGACAGAGCAGTCCTGCATCTTCACTGTTTTCCACCTTACATGTTAGGCAGTTAAACTAGCCAAGCATTACTGTTTGGATGTATGCAAACTTAAATAATCATGCAGGGCATTGTGCCACAGGGAGCTGTGGCTCCTAATTTCTGAACACTCCTCAAGGTGAACGGTTTTTATTTTGCTTTAATAAGCCAGAAGTTGTGCATGTCGAAAGTGCCTTTTATACAAAGATCTCAATTTACTTGGCAAACTTCCATGCATTAAGTCTCCCCGCTTTTCTGTCAAGGAGCGAGGCATTGTTATCTCCATTAAGAGCAAGTGAGCCAGGAATAAATGCCTAGTCTCTTCGTATTGCTACTGCTTCCTTTTCTTTCCTTTCTTCAGATGGATAGTAGCCCCTAATTTAGAATGTAGACTGGTAGGGCCAGAGATGGTTCTGGCCCCAACAGAAGAGGGAAGGTACCTCATGGCCATGACAAAATGAGGACCTCTCCCTTTTTCTCCCACAAGTGGCTGGCTGTGACCCAATTCAGTGCCGTCCTCAGGGATTCTCGTGCCTGTGCCACAGTTGCCATGGTCCCTAGGGAAGCAGTCAGCAAATAATTTAGGGGTAGGACCACCCAGCAGCCCCTTCTCCCTGCCTGTTACTGACATGATTGTGTCTTTTGCCGGGGTCTCCTGTGTGGGAGCACAGATACGTATGCATGGAGGATAATCCGGCAGGGAACCCTATCCTACGCAAGGGTAGCCATGAATCAGGTCCTTTGGCTTCATACATGCTACTTGTCAGTTGGGGGTAGAAAACAAATGCAGTTGGCAGAGTGAATTACTCAAAGCAATGCTCTGAAAGGCAATGGCAGATCTGAGAAAAGACTTGAATATCATATACTCTGGCTCATGTTTTCTCTTCTTGCAGTGACACCAGTGCTGGATATTCAGAGACCATCGCTGTGCAGGGTTCTCCGTGTCCTTTTACAGTTTAGGGTACCATGAGGCTTCACGTGGTATGGGAGCTGTGTTCCTCTTAGAGTGGGAGGTAGTAACAGCATGTCCGGAACAGGTACAGCCATATCAGTAAGGAAGAACTAGCATTCATTTACCTTGTTTATTAGTGATTAATTTTAAGGAGTGCTGATGTGCTTGTCTGTCTTCAGTAGCCCAATTGCAACTAACCGTAACAGGAAGTAAATATTGGCTACTGCCTTAAGAACACACTGGATTGCAAGCAATTTGTGGCAGTAGTTGTCTTTTTGCTCGGCATCTGATGTGATGAGGCCTTCTTTCTAACTGGGCGATGGGAGTTTAAAGGTTGCCTGTCACATGTCCTCTCCTGCTCCCAGATAAAGCTGGCAGGTAGAGCCAGGCAGGTGATTGTATGGCAGGGCCTGACAGTGAGCTGTTGCTAATTGCGAAGTATTCTAAGTGCAAGAGCAGAGGACTAGGAAGAATTAAATAACTGAGGCAGCGTAAGTGCAGTATTTCTTGCTGGCCTCCTAGAGGATGGCATATTCTGTTGCTTTATGGAAGTTCTAAGAGAACATGAGAGAACTCTGGATTAGAAACAAATTATGGTGGTTTTGGGTTTTTTGTGTTTCTCTTTTTAATTACATTTGGTCATCTTCCATATACACTTTAAAGTTTAAAATCTGTAAATGGGGCATGTATTTAAGGCAGGTATTGCTTTGAAGTGATAGGCTGCACTAGAAAGGGGGCCATCTTCACAAACATTGCAGGGATAACTTCAAAGTTAGCGACTAGCAAAGAGATTTGCAAGAGTCTAAATACTGTGGTTGCACAATGTGTAGGAGCAGTGCCTGGTGTTGAAGGTCAGGAGTAGGAGCATGCTAATGGAGTGCTTTACTCATCTGGTACTTGATGCTTTTCATCTGTAATGGACATGTCTAAATCCTAGATGGATGGATCTCACCTACTCAGCATGGATACTAGCTGGATGTGCAAAGGATTACTGATGGGCTTTTGAACTTTCAGAGCCATCCATAACTTTGTGTTGGCTTTCATGAGAGAAATGTCTACCGTGATTATGTCTCAGCACAGGACTGGCTGGCAGCATCTGGAGAGGGCTGGTATTGGTTATATATGGCAAATTTAGTGTTCACTATAGGTACGGAAAGCATATAATAGCCATATATGGCTTACAGAGTCTCCTAGCCCTTGGAATGCTCATGTAATAGCCTCTTTGGAGACAGAGTTGCAAAGAGGTTGGAGAGGGACTATTGTCTTACTAGGGTGAGAGCTGCAGATGCTAACGACCATGTAAACTATGTGGTATGACCAAAAGTTCTCACAATTTAGTGAGTAGTTAATGTAAAGTATTAGTTAATGGTACTCTTGTTTAAGGTGCCAGTGTGCTTCAGATGTTGCTTTGTGTGATAGGGAAACAAAGATGGACATCTCTAAGGTCTTGGGAATGGTTCTTGAGGACTCTTCTGTTATGAGACTTGCTCACACCTGGCTTTCATCCAGATAATTCAGGCTCTAGGGCATGTGTCCATGTTGAAGCCCTGTTATAATCTGAGCCGTTATCATGCTGAGCTGCCCAGCTTTGGTCTCTCAGAAAAGCCTATGGGGCTTTACTGAGCAAGCCTAGTGTTGTCTGGAGTTGGGCCAAGGTCAAGAGTGTATTGAAATCTTGTCTTCTGGCCCCCTCTGACTCTTATGGGCTTGAGCTGCTTTCCTGGGGTCTGAATACTGGGACTGAGGAACAGCTCACCTGGCAATAGAGGCATTTACTGTAATCCCAGCAGCTGCAGACTGCTATGGGACACCCCTCAACTGGTGGACTCCCATAGATGCTGAATCTAAGCTATGGAGGTGCTGTCATGGCAGAGAAAAAGCCACTATCATTTAGGCAAAGCGAGCACCAGTATTTAGCTGGTAGAGATACTGATGGGGTTTTTAACCTATGGTGGCTTTGTGAGACGTAACTTTTTAGAATAACCTTCTAGCTGTAGTTTCTTGAACTTGAGCCTTTCAGTTATGACTTTTGTTGAGCTCAGAAGGTCTGTTTGGTATATTTTCCCGTCTCTAGGGTGTGGGGATGAAAGAGAATAAGACCTACTGGTTGCTACCTTCTGATTACACCTTTAACCATTCCCATGTTTGGCTGCTGCTTGGAAGTAAAATCCCAGACTAGAACTATTTTCTTGTCCTGGAGAACAGGATCTATTTCTTCCCTCTTGAATGTGGTTTCTTTGCTGTCCCACTAACACACTTGGCTCTGACCCAGAAGGGTGGCTGTAGTCTTTTGTACTTCTGTGGCCTGATGGAGCCTCTCTTCCTGCAGGCCTTTAGTGAACAACTGGTGGAGGCAGGCAGGGAAGAAATGAAAGGAGAATAGCGGGGAAGAAAAGCCTGATAAACTTATAACATTCAAGTTCTGACTTTGGCCTCTGACTTCTCCAACTGGAAGCTGGTCCTTGAACCCTCATAGGAGACCTTGGTGGCTCCTGGATTCCCTCGTTCTCCCCCCGCCCCGTGTGTCTCAGCTTAAATTGCCACATTTCACTCTCCTTGCTCAGTCTCAGCACTGACACAGAATGGAAATGCAATGCCACCTGACCCGGGTGACCGATAACGGCTGGGAAAATTGTACATTCATGCCTATAATCAGACTTAAGAGATGCAAGCAAATAAGACTTAACCTGCTATAATCCCAATTACTGCTATTCCTCAGTCTAGCAATCTTAAAACCTGGCACAGGAGGGTATGCTGACAACTTTAACAGCCTTGCACAACGCATGCAGCACCTCCTGCATGCTGAAATGCAAGGACTGTCAGGATAAATGCGGATGGCTTGGAAGTGTGTTGCAGGGACTCGATGCAGGCCCCTGTGATGAGTGTCTTCCCTGTAGGCCGATTGTCAGTGAGATGTGTCCGTGTGCTGCGTGGGGAATGGAGAGTTGGCTCTGTGTGCTTCTTCCCAGTAGTGCTGAGCTTTGAACCACTGCAAGGTTATGGCTGTGCATCTGGGACCTGTTTGGCCTGCTGGCGTGGCATCATAGAACGGTTTGGGTTGGAAGGGACCTTTAAAGGCAACTAGTCCAACCCTCCTGCAGAGAGCAGGGGCATCTTCAACTAGACCAGGTTGCTCAGAGCACCATCCAACCTGACCTGCGGTGTTTCCAGGGGATTTGTGAATCTGAGCCCCGTGTGGGATGTATCCCAGGGCTCCCCGAGCCCGGCCGGGGGTTGTTGCACCATGAGATCTACGCAAATGCTGCAAGAGTGCTTCTGGGAAAGGACAGGGCCCACCGGGGGGGAGGAAATGGCATGTAACTGAGCCAGTCGATCCAGCCGCCCAGTTCTTTTGTAGTAGAGGAGCAAAAAAGGTGGCGGTGGAAGAACTGCCCTTTGTAGCTGGGCTTACGGCTTGGTCAGCTTCCGAGAACTTGAGGTTGTCCCTCCCGCTCTCCCGCCAGCGTCACCCACCGCAGAGGAAAACTCCCCAACGCCGGGAGCGGCAGACAAGCGTCCGCTGCTCCGGCTGCCGCTGCGCTTCATCCAACTGCAGCCCGTCCAGGGGACGGGCGCTGGGGTGATGGTGCGGCGGGCAGCTCCGCTCGCCGCGGCCAGGGGCCGGCAGTGCCGCGCTCCCGCCTCACGGGGGCGCCGCCTGCCCGCGGACACGGCGGCAGCGCCGGGACAAAAGGCCGCGCCGGCACTGCCGCCGCCGGCCGGCACCGCCCCGGGCTGGGGCCTGGGACAAGGGCGGGGGGGGGGGGGTGGGGCGGGTAGCTGGCGGTGGCGGAGGCTTCCCGGTGATTCATGCCCGGCGCTTTGCAGCTCGCTGGTTGCGTTACTGAACCTTCCCGCCGCAGGAAAACCCCCGAGAGGGACGGAATTTTTTCAAGAGCAAATGAGCGTGATGCTCTTGGGCAGGATCCCATCAGCTGCTCTGCCAGGCCGGAGTGGGCCGGGGCGGGAAATCACTTGTACTTTCATTCCCCTCTTTGATCCCAGCCGGTATGTAAAAGAATTGCAATTACACTTAGGCAGCACCTTTTACCCCACAGCATCCAAATTCAAATACAAACCAGAAGATCAACTTTCTTCCTTTTTCTTTTTTTCTTCCTTTTTTTTTTTTTTAAGGCCCCGCAAAAAGTTACCGCACGGGCTTTCTGGCTCTTCCCTGGTTTTCCCATTGCGATCTCCCTTTTGTTGGTTGTATGGGCTGAAGTCCCCTGGGTGGCAGCCCGAGCCACTCATTCATCATCATAACAACCGTTTAGTGTAAAATTAACAACAACTTAACTACTACAGCAATAAACATGGTCCTGCATTACCACAGATTGATGAGGATTACTTAGTTACAATCAGCTGGGGCACAGACAGGAGAAGAGAAAGGCTGCCGAATCAATAGCTTTCCCAAAGTTTAAAAATTAACCGGCTCCCTTTTGGTGTTAGTGATGCTTGGGGGCTTGTTGTGGCTGGGTTGGGAGGAGGAAAAGGGAAGGAGGGGAATTTCCTCCCTCCCCCCCCCCCCCCCCCCCCGGTAAGTCGGCACTCAGTATTTGCTTTGTGGGAAGAGAGGACAAAGTCTAGTTCTTAGCTTGCGTATCTGTTCACACACCGGATTTCTTCAGCTTGTATCTTGAAAAAGATCCGATTGGTTGATTATCTTAAATCTATTTTGCCTTTAATTCCTTCACTGTTTAAATACGCAGCTTAACCTTCTAAAATGCAGCAGCGGACCGCTAAACGAGCTGACAATCGGTCCCAGAACCACAATGCATGAGAAAGAGAGGGGCTCTCGGGCAAATCGGTCCGGACTCTGACTAATACAATGTGTTCGGTGTCTGGCTCTCATTTCCCCTGTAAACTCAGAAACGCTTATCACGAGAAACAAAGGACAAGGGGAAAATAGTTAAGTACACCTAGAGCTGCATCCAAACAAAAGAAGAAAGAGCCTAAACAAACCCAAGGTTTTCTATTTCTCCCTGAGCCAAGTAATCCCTTTGATTACATCTAATACCTGCCAAAACCCAGATGGTATGCCCACCCATCTCACAGTGTGATAATGCCACATTGTGAAATCTACCCATTAATATTAATTGTCAGCTAGAGAATCTGTCTGAACTACTAAAGCTCGAGGCTGCCTTGAGAAAGCAGAGCATGATTTAGCAGGGATTTTAAGGTAATTCTTATTCTTTCATTCTGTCTCGCATACGCAGAATGTTAAACAGCCCTAGAATGCGATTCCATTTTCTGCCTCTCACAAATCTGGTCTTAAACCATTGTGTACTTGGGGTCTCCACCTGCTGACCAAAATATTACCTTAAATTGCTGTGGATGCACGGGTTCCCCATAGGTATCTCGTATTGCACTGACTGAATCCTGACTCCCCGCTCAAGACAGATGTGTCCTACCACGCACATGTGACTACTTCTTTCTTTCTATCGCTTCCCAAATACCCTGTCAATAATGGACTTGGTAATCCTTGAGAATTACTGGAGAAGTCGTCTGGAATTTTTTTTTTTTCAATTTATTATACACATGGTAAACTCAGTGGTTGAAGATGGTGGGGAAGGAGAGAGAAAAAGAGTGTAGAAAAATGTTAGTGTAGCAATGGAGCTGCCCTCCTCAAATTTTGAGGAACTACAGCTGGGGATGAGACAAAAAGGTCCCCGTATCTTCTGAAAAGAGAAAGAAGTGTGAGTGAAGAGGTAGAATGAATATGTATCGGCATATATCATAGTAGTTCATGCTGCTCATTTGAAGTCCTGTTTTCAGAATAATAGTAGTCATTATTTGCTGTAATGTCTGCCTCTTGCCATTAATCTGTAGGCCTCAAACAGTTTTAGACTGACTGTGGCTCTGTGGACATGCAAAAAAAGTAACCATAGGATCCTGCTGTAGCCCAGACACAACCCCGCAGAGGCGGGTTCTTGTCTCAGCACTGAACTGTCCAGGAAAGCAGTGATAAATTTTGATGTACTCTGTTCTCAAAATGGCAGCAGCTTGTGGCCTGTCACTAGAGATTGTTGATTTTTACCTAGATGAGGGATGAGCTCTAAATGTTGGACCTGAAGACATAAACTTTTGTGTTTCAATCCCTAGTCAAGCTGCTTTGTTAACAATCTCTAGTGTAGTTGCTGTACGTACTAGTAGCTCGATGTAAGCTGGCATTTCTAGGATAGAGTAAAATACCTATGCAAACACGACTGTGGCAAAGCTACTGAGGCCTGGAAATTCAGGTTCCAAAGTCTGCTATTCCATCCTTCCCTCATTCCTTTGCATCTGGCTATTCTGCAGCGATTTAGGTAATAAGGCTCTTTGAAATGGGAACAGTCAGACATATAAATATATGAATATGTAAATCAGATTTCTGTTATCAGAGGTTCATATCAGTATAGGTGTATATGAAGATGTGTGTGTTTCTTTGTTGCTTTTCTTCCCACCGAAAACCTTTGCGGCTCATTTGTCTCCTTGGAGTGGGACCTGGGTCTCTCAGGACCCTACCGGAAGAGCTTTTTGGTCGCTTTTCGACAAGTCGCAGCTCCTGAGAAAGGTACAAACTGCACTTATCAAACACCACCCAGAAAACGCATTGGCCTGGGCTTCATAGAATGCCTGAAAATCTGCATTGCTTTCCCAAGAAGCTGCCACCCCCTCCACCCCCCCCAACTCTTATGTCACGAACAGCCAGCCTGGGTCTGCTCTGTGTTACTTTCGCATCCTCTCTCTGGTATCAGCTGAGCGACACCAGGAAGACAGAGATGCGAAATAAAAAGTGGAACAAAGGACCCCTTTCCTGCCACTGCTGAAGCTGATGGCAAGAGTCCTGCTGACTTCAGCAACACTGATGTTGTTAAGAATAGGTCTATACTAAATTCACTGTTGTGCCTGCAGCTCGTGTAGACTTATCTTGACTTACAACGTGTGTGCACATGCATGGTGAGGGGAAATGTACAGTTTTTGGCAATTGAAAGTTTAATCAAAAGGCCACTTTTCCCGTCTGTTATTTTTGGGCCCAGCCTCCCAAGGGTCAGCTTGATGACATTTCATGCTGCTTCTAATCAATTTTATACCAGGAAGCAGTGTGAGAGCTGACTACCAGAGAGCTGGAGTGGCATGGAGCTCAGCACTGGGAACAGAGCTGGAAAAATATGTTGGGGATTTTGGGGCATAAACAAATGTTCCCTAATCTGGACTGCAACTCTGTCAGGCATGTACCGACAAGTAAATGTCGATTGGAGCTGAAAACCAGCAGGTTCTTCTACGGTGTAACCTGTAAATCCACATCTTGACAGGCGTGTTGTGGTACGCAGAGCTATAGTCTCTGGGAAATAAGGTAACACAGGAATCAGATCATGGAATCAAATAGTGTGATTATCGCTGCTTTTTTGCTTTGTATAGCCAAAGGAGGTAGGTAGTAGTTTGTACTCATTATTTTCTATATGACTGTTTAGATCAGACTTGGGTTTTTTGGACCTCGCAACCCTGGAGGATTAAATGATTTTGAAGACACAGACCATTTTTCTCTCCCTGGCCTATTTCTCCCCCATATCCTTTCCATCCTGTGATTATGTCTTCCTTGGCTGGGCAAACACAGATAGGGATGTACTCGCACTTGGGGGCTCTGTTGCTTGTTCCGCACACCTTGTAGAGAACCACCTGGGAACCACATATAAGAGGAGGAAGATCTAAGAGTAGTGGGGTCAGAGCTGGAGCAAGACTTCTCAGCAGGGCTGGCAAGAGTGAATTTTGCCACCTCTGCTGTCAGAGCTTGGAACTGGGCTTGGTGACCTTGGAGCTGGCAGAGGTTAGAAGCTGGGGAAAGTCTGCTGCTGTCAGAAGGGAGCTGCGCTTCCAACCGGGGCTGCAGCAGCCACCCCAAGCCCTCACTCCATGGCAGCAATAGCAGCAGTAACCCTGGATTTGGGGCACTTGACAGACCCTGAATGGTTGCTGTTGTAGTCAGCTGCTGGTCCTGTCCCTTGAAATACAGGAATCGGTATTTATCTGGAAGACCCCTAAAATATCAGGAAGAATCGGCAGGAAATACGGTTGAGCTTGGTGCTCACGCTCTGCAGTGCGCTTTTGGCTATGTGAAACTTCGCTTAGGGGGATTTCTGCATGTTTGCAGGCAGAAAATGCTAACACCACAGCTCCACGGGCTGTGCCGATCTCTGCCTTTCAAGTAGATTATCCCTACATGGTTCTCAGTAGAACCTGATAAGCTGATGAAGCCCCAATAAAATAACATAGAGTTTCCATTGTGTGCAGTTATGACTCTTCCTATGTCCAGGGCTGGTGCTTTTGACCAACCCTTGTTACTTCCTGAGGACAGGTTTCCTCAGTACAGGCAAAACTATTAGGGATGCTTACTGCCTATATTGGCAGTGAGGGATCTGCAGGGTGCCGAGTGCTTGACTTGATCCCAAAGCTTGTTTCTGGAGTAAGGAACAAGCTTCTTGAAGGGTTAATAGTGGTAAGTTTGGGATGGTGTTTACCATGTTGCATCTATTTTGAAAATAAACTGCTTAATCTGACAGGGAAGAGGTAAAATACTTTTATTTTAGCATATAAACGCTACTCTTAACAGTATAATATCTGAGGAGTGTTATCATTGTAGCCCACCCTGGAGGGGCAGCTCTTTAGTGAGGCAAACAGCAGAGTTCTGGTGGTTTGGGTTGGTTTTTTTCTTCAGTTCAAGGAGTTAGTGATCTGTGTGTTGTGTTACTCTTGCAGAGCAAAACGGGGAGAAAGCATCGTGTTCCAGCATTTCAACTGCTTCAGTGCCAAGTATTAGACCAAACTTAACCTTCATCAGCAGTTTAATCTAATGGTGTGGTTCTGTAGCTGATTTAAATCAGTACTGCACTGGTTTGCTCTCTTCTCCGCCCTGCAGCTGTGTGCACTTGGGTGCTGCTTCTGGTGCTCACTTCTCCCTTCCCTTGCTTGATACAGCTTGCTAAACCAGCAGAAAACTGTCTCGGCAAAAGGTAGCAAATATTTTTTTTTGTTTGTTTTTTGTTGCTGGCTTAAGGAGCTGAATGAGGTCAGCAAGGTGGCAGTGCCAAACCTGGGGTGGAAGACTCTCTTGTGTGGACAGATGTGATTCCACAAGATGGGTGAGCCACCCTAACAGCTCACCGTTGCCGGGGCAAAGTGTTCCCAGAAGTGGTGTTGTGCCACCCCTGTGGATGGTGAACTTGTCCGGCCTGTGGAGTTGCAGCTTTCCATGTGGAGATTCCCAGAGGATTCCCTGTCGTGGGCCTCGGTGGCTTGCCCAAGATTACAGATGGTGGCAGAGCCAAAATCCCAAACTAACTGCAGAGGAACAAAACCTTATTCTTTTCTGTAGTTTGAGTCAAAGTTTTTTTTATTTTGATTAACAAAAGGAACTCAATGCAACTTAGAATAAAGATACTTGGAAAGCAACATCCTAGACTAAGATTTTTTTTTTTCCAAGGACCTTTTGTTCGGGTTAAGGTAAACCAGTAAACTACAAAACGCAGACTGCTAGCCTGCTAGCCGTTGAGAAGGCATGCAGTTCCCCTCAACTTCCACTGGGCTCCTCTGCTGCTACAGTCAAGAGAAGTGCCAATTAAACGCTTCCTAGTCTGAACTGAGCTAGTTTGCAGTTGATATCCCAGCCTGTAGACTCGGTATTGTTTCTGTCCAGAGGTCTGCATTACCAAAACTGACAGGTGTCACGGGGGTTACTCTGTTCTTAGTACTATTTTGAATTTTAAAAATCCTGACATATTAAAAATATCTGCGAAGAAAAGGTGTTTCCAAGATACTGGAAATCCTGTTACGTGGCACCGTTCTGTTTTCCAAGCTGCCCAGGTGATGGGTTATGAATGATACTGAAGCTCAGAATCATACAATTACTATTGTGTTAGACTTACACAGTTACTACAGGGCCCTCCAGCTGAAGCACGTTTCTTTACCTATTTGTGTTTATTTTATGCCTAAGTGAAACAAGACCTTATTTTATATATTCTCTCTATGTAAGTATTTCCCTGTATTTTGAAGTGTTCATGAAAAATGTGACAAGATGTCCACCAAGGTCGCAAATGCAAGCATAAATAGCCGCAATTTAATGTCGGTAGTTAGCAAACAAGATACCCTCGAGGTAAGAAGGCTGATAAAGAGGGCAGCGATGTATTAGAGATGCATTATTTGGGGGTCTATGGATATAATTTAGGCTTCACAACAAGGTCAGACTGATTTAATTCTCTCTGCAAAGGTCAATCTGAGGCCTGGCTGTACTAACCTCTGTGCTCTCCATCTGTCTGCACTCCAAGCCAGACACTTTCAATAGGTGATTGTGTGTTCATGACTGGATACAAATACATTGAAATTACCTCCAGGTCTAGGCCTCTGAAAGTGTTTACTTGGAGCCACCGCTGGCCCTGGAATAGCTGGTACCTATGGAACTTTACTTTTGGCTGCTGCTTTGAAGTGCTGCTAAGAACATCTGATGTTCGTGACTTCCTAATGCTGCAAGTACCGATGAGTATTCAGCTTCATAAATGCATCACTTTAGTGTCGTAAACTCTTTATGCAGGTTTATTCACTGACCCTTGAAATGTGTGTCTCTTTTTTCAGCACTGGCAAAAGTATAATAAAGTTAAGTAAAAAAAAAAAAAAAAAACAAAACAAACCAATACCCAAACCTCACCCCTTAGAGTATTTGCTTTCTCCGAAATGAGGAAAAATGAAGAAACAGGTGGTTGTGGACATCTTTATTTGATAGTTGAGGACTTTTAAAGATCTTCCTTCATCAGCAGGGTATTCTTCAAAAATAACTGACAGAACAAAATAAATATGCAGTGTGCTGGTATCTGTTAGTCATTTTCTTGCTGCTTTTTTCACTTCATCATGAACACTTCTGAATTCTCTTTTCCTTTTAAATAGGGAACAGGTTTATTGATCTGAATGCAACAGCTACAGAAAATGAGGCTCATGAATGCTTTGAGTTTTCAATAAATATTTAGCTCGCTGAAATAGCCACACAGTAAACAGCACTTGCTTTCATGAAAACGGGTCTGTAAGTTTAGTGGAAGATACATTTACTCTTCTTAAAATTGAGTCCTCTTTTTTTACCTGTATGATTTGGATTAGAAGGTTATGAATCGATACTGCTTTGACTTTAGGTAGAAGGTATTATTAATGGTGAAATCGTATAAAACAGTGTGAAATAATTGAATGTACCATGCTCAAACAAAAAAGGCTCTAGACAGTGCTCTCTCTCTGAGGTACTGTTAAGTCTTCCTTAGGTACAATGCTTATATACACCTGGTTTTAGTAATTATTTTACATTCATACAGTAAAGGGTTTCAAAAGCAAAAAAAGAAGGATCTGGGTTTGAGCCAACAAAATCCAAATCAAAGAATTCAGAGCTTAGGATGCAACTCTCCACAGAGTATCTTGTCCCATGTTGTCCCGAGCCTGCCTACTGTAAAGTCACCCAGAGATAACTGCAAGGACAATAATACAGATCATAAGAAAGTAATTTTAAGTTAGATTTTCAGATTTTTGCCTGTATTTCTCAGTTTAAATAACGCTTTGGTAAACAAATTCTGATCTTAAACAATAAAGGCTTTTTCCCCCCCGATATGTTATGAACTCAGCTATTGCTCTTGTGCATGATGTGTGCTGATGAATCAGAGATAGTATTTGGCTCTTGAGGCTGTTTCAGTGGCCCTGTTTTTTTAAATTAGATGAAGGCAGGGAGAGAATCTGTGCAGAGATCACAAAGATTTAGGAAAGTGGTACGGTGTAGAACCCTATTTTTTAGAATACTTGATGTCTGCCCTCCCACTCTCATGCACATGCTTCCATTTACTTTCTAAGAGACTCCACTGGTGGCCAGCTCACCTTCTCCTTAAGTTCAAGGGTTGCTAGATCACTTCTTTTGGGAAGAGTGCTCGCGTGCTTGGATTAGCCACGGGGAATCGCTGGGGAGTTACACAAGAAGTCCCCCGGGTGAGACAAACGCACAGCCTCTGCGGGGTCCTGGCTCCTGCTGGCCGAAGGAGCTGGTATGTGAACTTGGGTTCTTTTCACTGAGTGGGTATGCTTAGAGTAGTTACTACCTGTGGTACTGTCGTCTAGCTATGGAACTATTAAGGTATTCATTACACCTACTGTTTGCTTTAAAATACTTTGTGGGTGAGCTTTTATTGCTCAGGAATGGCATAAGATGGACAGTCCTGAGGAACAAAGTCCTTGTGCTATCTACGGAACAGGTATGGCACAAGCAGTGGCACATTAAGTTTTCCTCCTCTATCTTCCTCTTCCAGCAGCCTGATCTCAGGAGGGTACCCCAGACTCTGTGCCTCTCAAAGACACCAACATCAGGGCCACCTGCTGAGGTGGTGGATTTGGAGACATCGCATCTGACACGGCTCCATCGGCCTTTTTCCTGCGGCTACTTGGGAATCCGGCTCTTGGCAACTTCTTAAAGCACCTGCTTTTCTGTAAGCAGAGGCAATTTTTGGAGCAGCTGCTGCCTGCTGCATGAATCCACACCATACCGGCTTTACAAATGTTTCTGACTCCAGCACCTAGAGCTTTTTGAATCGGTTTTATCCCTTTAATTAAGGGAGGGATGAAGCTTACTATGGTGATTGAGCACCGCTGAGGAGCTGGTAATGTCCATTCTTGTGTCAATACTGTAGCCATTCACCCAGAACAAAATACCTGTTGTGTGGTTCCTTAATGACAGTCCCTGTGCTCTGTTTGCATCTCACTTAGTGGCATACTGCTTATCAGATGTCTATTGTGGACTGCTTTGTAACACAGAGGCACTGTCTTGCACACTTTCCATCCCAAAGCCTGGCTGGCTTCTTGCTTTCCTGAAAAAGCAAGCTCAGGACAGGCTGAAAAAGCCACCAGTTCTATCGGCTCTCAGGAGATGTGCTCATCTACCTGGCTTGACACTCAGTTTTCCAGAAAGTATTAGTAGGGTCTAGGCCTTAGCCACCACTAACAGAAAGCATG
Organism: Phaethon aethereus; assembly: GCF_964289735.1. NCBI lineage: Eukaryota > Metazoa > Chordata > Aves > Phaethontiformes > Phaethontidae > Phaethon > Phaethon aethereus. The sequence continues at coordinate 126,207,957 of NC_138576.1, forward strand.
GCTTCTTGAAAGCTGAAGTGTTTTCCCGCTGTAGCAAAACAGCCCCTCTGGACCTCCTGCGAGTGTCCCGAGGGATGTGGGGACCAACCGTATGCTTAGCATGGCCTTGGAGGCACTGGGCATCAGCATTCTGGGAGTTAGACTGCACCAGGATTTGATACGTGCTATCAAACAAGGTTGTCGCATATCTATGACGAATCCACGTGGCTTAAATCGGTCAGATATTCAAATTATTCCCTTACAAAAAGCTCTGAAGTGCCTGGTTTTATGCTGTGGATCCATGACCTGGAAGAGATTTTTGTCATTTCCACGGCACAAGAACATGTATGCAAGTAAGCCTTTAAAATGAACCAACCCCTCTTTGTTCCTACCTTTACCTAGCTAAAAATAAACAAGTAGATAGAAGATAGGTGATTTCCCACCTGTAATATTAAATAAAACTACATTCCCCCAGTCTAACTCAGCCTGGAGTTATTTTAATAGCCAAGAATAAGCCTCTTAACTTAGATGCTTTAGAGTGGAAACACAACCACTTAATACAACAATATTGGCAACTTCCACTATAGCGTGGTGTTCTGCTGTGGGAACTTCTTCATCAGGGAAGGAGCACTCAAAATACAGTACTGCTTCTTGTGCTTTGCCTGTGTTCTGCACACTCAAAGGACAACAAAAAAAAAGTTTTATAAGAACGTATGTTTTTCTCAGAGTAGCGGGGAGTTCTGCGTTGTGGATTGGCCTCATCCTGCACTTTTAGGGGCTGTAGGATTTAGTTTAAGGGTTCAGGCTTACCTCATCTCAAAGCTCACATATTGCCCTTTGAAATTTTATGCCACAAAAATTGGCAGCTACTTGATCACATGCTCGTAGCCTTTTTTCATGTCACGTGTGAGACATGACATGCTCTGTCTAAGCCACTGTATTCAGACTTCCCCTAATATATTTCATTTTCATTAGTGACGGCGGACAGGTGATTTGAATCTTAATACTATGGTGTGATCTGTATGTGAGGTGTAGAAGACCTAGGTGTGTGCTATGATACAGCTATTGCAATGAGCTCACGTGCTTTGCGACTAAATCTCGAGGCGATTTGCTGTGCTCAGCCCCAGTAGGGGGAAATTTGGTGGAAATTAAATGTGAGGGGTGGAAGGCCACTTTTATACCCTTGTGTTTCCCTTTCCTTTTGTGAAGTTTTTGATTCTCCTCTTCCCTTACTGCCTATTTATACTCCTGTGCAGTTCCAAGGGAACAGAAAACCGCTCCTTGTATTGTTGTTATTTTTAAGTTGTGCTTTTGAGAAGTCAGTCTTTTGGGTAGTAGAAGGTATTAGTCAGATGAAGACAATTTCTGCATTGCAGAATTACCATCTGACACGTGCTTGTCCTGTGGGATGGAACTGTAACAATTCACAGCTCTCCTGTCCTTATGCTCCTCGCGAAACTCGCTCCAAGTCAAGATCTTCCAGTTCACGTCCTCCGCGTGCCCGAACCTGGTCATTTGGTTGGAATGGCTCCCTGCACTCCAGAAATGCTCTCCCCTCAGATCCATCGCTGGGAGAGGCAGCGTGCTGGGGGTAGGTTAGCTGAGCTGCTGTTAGGCAAGAAACGGAATAAACAGGTTAAAAAAAAAGTAAGTCAGGGTTCCCAGGTGCATAAAGCTGAAGGACAGCAAAGAAATATCTCCAGCTAAGTAGGAAAAACAAAAAAAATTATGTTATTTTGTTCTTTCCGTTGTAGCATTTGTGTGGTGAGGCGAGTCACAGGCAGCTGCCAGTACGGATGGTTTCCCTGAGTGCTTGCAGGGAGCCCCGCTCCCGGCGTAGGCACTGCCCTGCTCTGGGGCCTTTCTCCTGGGACGGGCAGAGTCCTCCCCGCACTCTGAACCCATTCCAGAGCGTGTCCCCCGCAGCACTTGGGGAGGTCACCGAGTTTGCAAGTGCTGGAGGAATGGGCTTTTGGTGTTGGCAAAGCTGGGTACCAGAAGAAGCAGTCCCAAAGCTGGGTACCAGAAGAAGCAGTCCCATTCGGTTCCTCGGTTTTTCTCTGCAAAAAGGAGAAGGGGCACAGAAGACAAAGATTAATTTCTCTTGTGACGGAGACTAGTGATGCAAAGTGCCGTGTAAAAGCTGGGTAACATAGCCCTTCCCTCTTCCCCTCCCATGCAGAGAACCAGAACAAGTTGTAGATGCTGCTTTACCCGTATTTTGACGTCTGAAGGCACACACAGATCTCAGGCTAGCTGTCTATTAGGGACAGTTTCCAGAGTATAGTGTGGGAAGCAGGATCAAACTTTTAATTCCTGAAATTAAAAAGGACATCATCTTTAACAGGGGAAAAAATACTCTGGGATGTTTGTGGATAATTAAAAGAAACAGTGTGGACAAAGTCCTGACCTGAAGCATGGTGAACTGTACAAATGCCTTTCGTACAGCTAGAAGTTTATAGTGTTCTGGAGCGTTGTTTATGTTACTATAAAAAAAGGTGAGAAAATATATTCAGTTACTTTCTGTTCCACACTCCCCCCCGTCATCGAGCAGATGGCAATTCATAGCTCAAATTGTTTTTTAAGCCATTTCACGTTTTACTAATAAGTACAATATGCTTTGCAACAACAAACCATGCTTAGGCACTTCTGCAGAGGTTACATGATTGCTCAGGTAGCTCAGAAAGCAAAGAGTTTATGAATCCTGTTGCGTTACAAGGGTGAACTTTTTCTGGCTACTTCTCACATGGTGGAAAACACTGGCTAAAAACTCTACTTGGTGTTTCAAATTATTTCGAATTTTGGAGGCCACAAATAATATCGCGTACTTACTTTAACTGCCTAGATTTGAGATTGTTTCTACCAGCTATGATCCCAGTAGAACAAAACACACTTTTAAAGGAGCTGAATATTCCTTGTATTTTAAGTGTGTAACAGTGTATGTAGGTGGCCGTTGGGAAAAGCAAGGAAATATTCAGCAGTTCTATTTTGGGAAGTTCTGGTGCTTTAGAAAGCAAGCTGTTAATACAGCATGTATTGGAAAATTCTCACTGTTGCGTCCATGTTTTTATCAAAACCTGTTAAATTATTTCAGGACAGAAATAAAGAAGAATGTTTTTTATTATTAATTGACACTCATTTTTAGCTGGCGTGTGGTGGCAGGTCCTCCAAACAAACGTGAGACACAGATTAGAGCTGAAAGTTTTGGAAATGTTCTAAATCTTTGTAGCACTGTGGAAAGGAAGTGTAATATTAAACTGACAAATTGAATATATCTGTTTTTTTCAATGTAATTCACAGTTTCTTCCTATTATTTTTTACTACCCGTGGAGATAAAGCAAAACACATTCCTCAAAACAGAGAGGAATCTATTTCCAGATACCTTTTCCCATTAAGTAGTAGATCTGTCTTATACATATGTACTGTCAAATCTCTATCCGTTCTTTTTCTATGCCATGTCTACAGCCAGGAGTGTTGGCTATGCAAATATTGCAGAACCGACTCTTAACAAACGTGCCGTGTGCCTAGCTATAGATACGCAGGAAAGCCTATGTGATAATTACAGTCTGCATATATTATCTTGTAATTATAATTTTATGTAAGCAGTTATATAATCTCAAGGCTGCTATGCCATGAAAAAAAAAAAAAAAGAAAAAAGTGGTTATGTCAGAATTCTTAGGAAGAAAAATAAAAAGTGAAGCCTTGCTGCCAAGAGGTGTCCCGGACAGGGGGGTGCTGGGGTGGGGGGGACAGGGTGCTTCCACCAAGAGGAGAAGAAAAGGCAGCAGAACTGAGGAAGAGGAGAAAGGCGCCTGAGCCGCCCCCTTCCCTGCCCGCAGTGGGACGTGGGGCTGCTGGGCTCCGCTGCGCTGCCTTTGGTGGCACGACAGCCCCTACCTGTGCTGCTGCCACTGCTGAAACGGGGAGGGGGACACACACACGGACACCCGCTGGAAACAAAAAATAAAAAATAAATTAAAAAAACCCACCCAAGCATGCAGGGAAAACAACCGAGTGAGTTGTAAATAAATGAATAAAATGCAAAGTAAATGGGATGAAATCGCCAGGCATTCATTCCCGATCAAACAGCAAGCTTTATCATTTCCAGGTGTTGGGGAAAGCCGTTGTCTTCTAGTTTATAAAACCCTGCTGGGGGGAGGGAGAGGGAGAACCTTTGGAGGTGAATGAAATATCAAATCACGAGGCTCTATGTAGATTTATGATTGCATAAGAGGCTCAATCATTTCCATATATTGAAATGTGCTGTCCTTTCCGCGGCTGCCCAGCCCTCGGCGGGAGAGAGACGCTCGATTCCGCCTTGATCAATGCTGACTATGAAGCAAGGAGGAGGAGAAGGGGGGGACCAGGCTGGCACCAGATGGAGCAGGGTCTAGGGAAAGGTCAAGGTTAGCTCAGGCTGCTATTGAATCGGTTGCAGCCTCACAGATAGATCTCTGCCTCGGAGGCACCCACTGGGGCTTCTCAGAATCAAATCTAATAGAAAAGGCAGTCACAGAATGAAATCGCTTCATCTGAATGCTAAAATTGTTATTAGGCTACATTAGAGAGATACCGGGCACGTGATTACCAAAAAAGGAAGCATGCCTAGCAGTTTGCGACTGAAATAAAAGCTGTGAATATGTTGATACCATCGGCAATGTGCAAGGATAATAGATAACAGGAGAGAGGGGCAGGGAGAGGGGTGTGTGTGTAACGAACAGATTAACGTATCGACGCGTATGTATGCATCTGTGTAAAATTATTTGTATACGTGTCTGCGTGGGGGTGTATTTGTATGCACGCAGATCGCAGCACTTGACTTCTTGCGAGTCCTGCAGCGGCCGTGGTCCTTGGCGCTCTGAGGATGTTTGTTAATGGATTGGCATGGCAGCTAGGGACCAAGAAGTGGGAGCCGACTGGGAGGAGAGGTCGTGGTGGTGTGCCGTCACTTGGATTTTTGATTTTAAGTCCTCATGGAGGCACTGAGATGAGGTGTTGTTCGAGGCCTCTCTTTTTCTTTCTTGCCCAGACAAAAGTCTTCCTGTGAAGAAACACTATGAGGTGTGTACATGTGTGCACGCACCCCGCACACTGGACTCGGGAGTGTGACGCAAGCACACACGCATTTGGAGCAGTGATGCTGTCAGCTGGCTTTCGGAGATCAAAGTGAGCTCTTCCCAGTTACCATGTCCTCCACATTAATGATTCTTTAACCTATAGCACAGCCATACCTTAAAGAAGGATTTAGTCTTGTAAAACAAATGCTGGCTACACTAGATTAAACATGACGACTGCACTCTAAGGGTTAATAAATTTAGAATTAACAGATCATCCCAGCTTGATACAGCTACTATAGATGATTTAATATGCAGCCTAAGCAGGTTGACAGTCAGCTCACAGATGCAGATAAGATCAAACAGTCTCTTGATTCAATAGATTGAATGGTTGTACTGAGAGTCTGGAAGGTGAGTGACAGTACGTATATGGCAGGGGTTCTGGTAAAGAAGGGCTTCGATTCCCCACTGCTGTGCACTGCACTGGTTTTCCTTTTCTAGCAGTCAACCTTTTCCAGCAATCAAACCTGGAGTTAACATGGGGGAAAAAAAAAAAGTTTCAAATATAGTTCAGGAGAGTTATTTGAAGTTTTCCATAATGAAAAGCTCTGCGCTTTCCTAGTAATCACCATTACTATTACTGGTCTGCGCTTCAGATTCCTTCTGCGCCGACAAGGCCATCGCCACCCGCTCCGTCCCACAGGGAGTCTCCTCTGTCCGCGGGCTCTGTCTGTCTGTCCATACCAGTCCCCTTCCCTGGCAGACCTAAAGCCACAGAAAGAAGGTATTTCGGAGGCAGAATGGCAACACCTTGCCCAAGTCAGCCCCTGGGGCTTGATGAGTGGAACCTTGTCCTAACGTGATCTGCCGTCCAGAGGCTTTGGCCGTAGGAAGCCTCGATGGGTGCGGAGTGACGAAGACAATTCCCTCGCTTGCTTTCTCGGCTCTCTTGCTTTTCTGGCGTAAGAGTTAACGTCTGTAGTAACTCTTCTGTGGTTTATGTTTTCCTTCTTGCTCTCCTGTCCTATTTAAACAGGAACATAAAACAGTCCTCGTGGAGGCTGGTGGGCAATGAGATGACAGAGTGGTCTCTAACAATTTTTATTATTTGATCAAGAGGAAAAGCTCCACCTGAACCATTAGGTTTTACCATATGAATACATTTCCAGGCAATTTAAAAAATGCATATTATGTATTCAATAGACCATCACAGGTCTGAACTGTATCTTATTGTGTTATATGGGGCCACCGCCGTACGATTGGGAATATTTGTGTTAAAGTTACTGCATGTCCAAAGGCTTATAAATTAGCTGTATTGTTTACTTCGGTGGGATTTTTTTAAATGCCCAAATGCTCAGTCCATGGTTTTGACAAAACGTTGGCCTGATAAGCAGCGCTGCTTTGAATTTACCAGCAGAGCAAACCCAGGATCCACATAAGGTCACTGTTTCTCTTTGTGGTTTTTAAAATGCTCTCATCTACTTTTGCAAACGCTCACCTGTGAATTATACTTTCATTTTAATTTGGAAACCGCTGGTTCCTTTTAATCCCTCAAATGCCGAGTTAGAAAAGAGAGGGCCTTAGCGTGTATTTCAGGCTGCAGATCCGTATGTGAGCGGCCCCAGATTTTCCTGAGTGGGTCTGCGATACTGTGCAGGGATGAGCCAGTCCTCTCCCCACCCCACGCCTGGGTGAGCTGACGGAGGGACGAAAATCTTCACCTTGTAATTAGAGAGAGGCGGTATCAAACCGCCAGCGCTTCCCAGGGCCAGCGCAGAGGACTGAAAACGAGAAAGGAGAAATGCCCACGGACGCACCCAAAAAGGCCGTGGGAGCGAGCGTGAACGCTGGCCCGAGTTCAGAGGATGAATCGCTGGCAGTGAAAGGAGCGCTTTCCTTGCTGCGGTGCCCTTTGCCCAGCCCTGCTCCGGGGGCCCCGCGGAGGCTGGGGCGCGGAGGGGCCCGCGGGTCCCCCCCCCGCGGCGGCAGTGCCGCTTCCCAAGGCGGAACCAGCGAAACCAGTTATCTGGCAGCTATTTGCATATTTATGGGGCCTCCTGCCGCTCTCCGTGATTGCTTTACAGGCAGGAAAGGTAACAGAAAAATATATCACCCCCTCAAAAAAAAAAAAGGCAAAAGAGGTAAAAAGGCTCATACGTGCGCAGGGGCTCTGATAGAAGTGTAAGCCTTGTAAAGCCGGTGGCAGGGAATTTGTTTACCAAACAGGATTTTTGTTGTAGGATTTGAAAGCAGTAGTATTTTTTGTGTTTTGTTTTTTTGTTCTTTTTTTTTTTTTTTTAAGTTCCACGGCTGAAGACACGAGGTCCGTGCTTCTGTGCAAACTGCTAGAGACAAGCACTGATCCTTTCAGGGAAAAATAATTAGCCTCGTCGTACTTGCTGAATGTATACATCTAAGAAGGAGGCAATCCTTGGAGAATGGGAAAAGCATTCGATAGACACTTTAAAAGTATAGTGTCATGGTACATATATTTTTTAGTCCCGCTCATAAGCAATGTACAAATGTGCGGCTTTGAATATAAAAGCTAATTAGGTCTCAATAGAGAACAGTTTCATTTTTATTGGCTCCGAGTACAACGGCTGTCTAAGATACACCTCGGCTCCGCGACGCTTTTTTGGCCTTCCTTGTAGGAGCTGCCGTGGCTGTGCCCCCATACATCCCTGTACGTTCAGATACCTTCAGTTCCGGGTGGCGTGAAGCAGGGTGCCGGGAGCTCTGTAGCTCACCTCTCCCCGTGCCAGGGAGCCACTCAGAGCTGTTCAGCTGAGGGGGGATCGCAGTGGACCACATCCCTCCAGCCACGTCTAGACCAAACTTCTTGCTGCGGCCAGCGGGGAAGAGCGCTTCAAGACTGGTGCTACGCTCTGGCCTGTATTTACCCTGCGTTTATCTATGGTGCCTAGCACCGTAACGTCCGAGGGGGGGGTGTTTCAGCACGGGTAGCCTATGGATCTCTCTCCGTATGTTTACATCTATTTCTCTAGGCACTCAGATGCTGTGAAACTTAATACGATTGGGCAAATGAAAGTCTAAATTGTGAATACATTAATTTCAGTATGGTAATATCAAACATTGTGCGTATTTCTGATTTCTGTATTTAATTTCCCTGGCTTTTTTTTTTTTTAAATGCTGGGGAATAGTTGCTCACTGAACAATAGCATTAGTACAATAACTCCCCCCAACCCCAGCATTCATACTTAATGCACATCAGCTTTCTATGTAATACTATACAATATACTTGCATGTTATTTTAATTGACTGAAATCTTATTCATACTGGTGGTAGAAGGCATTCTTTTCACTGCAGTCAGAATTCATACTGCACTGTAAAAATTATATGTGCTGACAATAACAAATGGCGGCAAAACTCCAAACTGCTTAGAGAAGTGGGCTCTTATCACAGGTTATTCACCACTCCTCCCGCTACCCCTCAGCACTGCATACTTCCGTGCGGCTTTGGGCTATATGATAACATTCTCCTGACTACAGAGAGTTGCATTAAAATATTATTGTAAGCATTCTAACAATTAAGCTGAAATTTTGCATGGAATAAATATGGCAAAGAAGAAAATCCACAGTAAAGCTGTCCTTATTTTTAAATGTGGAAACAGATCTCTGCTTAATTCTGTTTCATCTAGAGCCTGACACAAACTATTCATGTTCTGCAAAGCATGTGCATTTCTTCTTTGCTAAAGCTAAAAGCTAAACCTAAATGTCACCTGAAAGGTAATATAAAATGAATATAGAGAATGACGATTGTGTATGTTAAATTTCAGTTCAGTGTATTCTAAGTGACTAAAAGTTGAAGCTCTAAAAAGCAATGTAATAGAAATTATTTACAAGAGATGTTAAGGCACCAACCTAACAGCATGCTTGAGTACATGCTTACTTTAAGCATGTAAGTACAGTTGATGTGCCCAAAGATAAATATGTGCTTAAGAATTTCGCAGTACCCAAGGCCAAGTAGATTCCTCTGGTAGGGGATATATCGAGCAGGGTTAGAGGATGAAAATCCCTTTTTATTGCACTGTCCTTCTCTATTTTCCCTCACACCAGGCGTGCTCGGAAGAAGGGACTGTGTTCAGCAGTATACAGGAAAACAACTAAATTTTTCCTCATGCTGTGTAGCAAAACTAATTTCTCAATGGAAATAACTTCTTTTTGATTGCTGATATTGGGTTTCTCAGATTAGTGAATTATTTTTGTTATTCTACTATTTTTTTTCCCCCAATTGATTTGAGGTATAGTTGGCTTTATTCTTCAAGGCAAACTGTTTGCAATTCCTCCTTTTCCCACCTGCCACATCCAGAGTGGGGCTTTCCAGGTTTCTTCGTAGGGCGAGTTTGAGCCCCTTGGATCTAATCTCACACAGAAGCTTGAAAAGCTTCTCCATATGGTCCTGAGAAGATCTTGTTCATAAACAACCACGGCGTTAAAAGATCAGTAGTTGCCGCATGTGTCTGGTCAGGATCAGACCAAGTCTCTCTAGCTGTCCTGCCCTGCTTCACTGATGAACAGGTACTTTGGAGATTAAGTGTGACTATGCAGATGTTGGGACATGCTGCTAGTTTAAACCTCGCTCTTTGTTCCTGCTTTGGACCTCACTGAGAGTTTGCCCCTGCAGGGCTGGGAGCCTGGCTTAACCTTTCCTATCCGTGCAGCTTGCTCGTTACTTCCGAGTAGTGGGTGCTATCTCCCCGTGGCCTGAACTGGCTGCGATTCTTTACCTTGTCCTAGCTAGGGATCTCCCCAAACTTAGCAGCTAAAGTCAGAAAATGAATAAAAAAGATGTTTGTGTCAGTGACCTGTCCACCTTACTGCTCACGAGACTTGAAGATAGTGACCTGCTTAGGTGAATGACCTCAGCAGTGACTCAAAAAGACCAGCTTCTCTGTGCCGGTGCCATCATCAGTTTTTGTGAGGCCAAATAGAGTAGCCCTGATGAATTTGGGTGTGTGGAACATCTTGCTGAAGATAGCCTGGCTTCTCGTAGCGCTTCGTTTCAGAATGACTTGCATGCAATAAACCTGCAGTGAGAGAGCCCGGTGCTGCAGCCTGGCTTGGTCAAAACTCTTCCTAAAACTGACAGAGATGCTGCTGGCCAGTGCAGGCATGCAGCATGGTGTCCCTGCTCCATCACCGTTTGGTGAGGTGGGCATGGAAACTTTGTGGGGTCTGGCTCTGTGAGAGCAATCTGTTTGCTTATGGCCTGTGGCTCATCTTTCCAGCCCGGGGCTTGTCATCATTTTCTGCTAGGGTTAAGGAAAATTCCAAGTACAAACCTTAACCAACCATGCACGCTCCGGCTTAGTGTGATTTGAGGGGATAAAACCCACCTCGGTGAAGTTTAAAACTGGTGAAAAGTGTTAGGGAGAGCAATTCTCAGAAAATCCTTTGCAGCACAAAGTGATATTTAAGCTTACGCTCAGTGTTCATTATCCCTTTCAAAGCGATGCCAACGCACACACGGGACTTGCTTCCACACATTTGTGGGGGGAAGATAAAAGCCCAAAAGGATGAAAAGGTTCGAGAAAGTGTTAGCAAAGATAACAAAGTGACCGAGGCTCTGCCAGATGTTTCCCTGTCCCTGGCTATCCTTGCTGCATCTATAGGTAACCGAGTTGACCGCTATGCTGTACTGTAACGTGCCAGAGCTGTATTTTGGACTGTGGGTTCAGTGAGCGCCTTCCTGGCATGACGGTTGGTACGAAGGGGCCCGAGAGATGTGTGACTGGCAGCGCATCGCAATGCAGCCGATGTACAAAGCAGACACATTTTTACGAGCTTTAGCTCCCTCCTGTTTGAGGCATTTATGTTCTCTCTCTCTTACACGTTTAGGGTTCTCTTTTGAGCTAGATTTAAGTGCTGTTTCTTGTTTGTGGTCTCTTTTTGGTGTATGGGTACACATAGGTGGGTTAAGTGTGGCATGTATGCCCTGTGAACTCCCCTGAGTAGCTGCAGCTTTAACTTGGGTAACTATATATATGCTGTTCGGTATGGAGCTTCAGAAGAGCTAGAAGTACCAAATTCATACCCTAGATGTCAGTAAAAGAAAAAAACATTAAACCCCATTAAAAAATCGTTTTATAAAGGTCTGTGAATCAAGCAATGGGTTAGCCAATTATTCATAAGATAATTCCCTATATGGACTGACAGTTTGAGTCCCAAGTTTCAGCTCAATCAAATTTACACAGCCCAAGCTATAACCTCTTCAAGATGGGGATTGTAACAGGAGCGCTGACAGACCTTAACTACTGTGCCTCTTTAGTAACGAAAGCTCAGCTATTTCACTCGTGCGGTGGCTGCTGGTGCTGCTATAATTAAGACTGTATGGATTTGCATTATAGGTCAAGTTCTGGGAGGTTTTAAATGCACATAGTTTAAATCGTGTTGGCCTGAAACCAAGGATAGAAACTGTCAGGGGCATGTTACAGTTTACTTATAAAAAGATATATAAATATTAAGCATACAAAATGACAAATAGCTAACTAAGTACTAGAGCAGTACAAACTAAAACCAGTTTGGCTGAAGTAAAACATTTGATTAAAAATGAGATTTTATGGGCATTTACTAGTGCTGTCCTCTGCCTGCCTGTGCACAAGTAAAACCACTTGTACGCTTCAAAGGAGGGTTTTTGCCATTTGAAAGTCTGTTTCCCAAGCACTTTGTGCCATTTATTTTACAGTCATCCCCAGAAAGTCCAGTCAAGGTTCAGGGCTCCATCGTGCTAGGCGCTGTGTAAGCAGAGGCAGGCTGAAATCCCAGACCTTGCTGAAACCCGTGGAAAAAGTCTCCCCAAGTTCAGGGCTTTATTCTGGGTCCTGCCTAGGGCAAGCTGATAACGAAATCTTTCTGTCACCTGGCGCTCAGATGTTTGTGATCCTGCACGGGCTCGCTGCCGTGCATGCTGTGCTTCCTAGTAAGCGCTTGCAGAATGGGAGTTTATTTTGAGCCTTTATTAAAAAGGGAAGGGGGAAAAAAAAAAAGAGGAGGAAAAGCAGCGTGCCCAAGTTTCTCATGCGGGAATACTAACGCACATACTATTTCTAGAACGTGCAAGTCCTCTGCTCATTCACAGGGAGTCAGCCTGGTATGATAAGCGTTCCACCCACGTTGTCTCCGCCTGATTGAGACTATCAAGACGGTGTCGGAAAGCAGCCAGTGCGATCTGCCGTTAAAGAGTGTAGCCCAGCTCCGGAGAACTGGCAGAATTTTGGAATTTGTATTTGGTCCTAATGTTTTGTACCGCGTTGGCAAGTGAGATTCCTGCTCTGAATGAATGACAGTTGGAGCTTCGAAGCAGGAACACTTGCCCACCAAAGTTGCTGAACTCACCCACCGCCAAGTCTGTCACTAAATTAGCAGTTAGGCGGGGACTGCAGTGCATGGTATGAGCTGCATCGCGCTCCTCTGCGCCGCTGGTCTCGGTCCTGCGCGGGAGGATGGCGTGCCCGCCTACAAGACGGAGGAAGGCCACACTTCTCAGTTTTAGGCAGTTTTATGTCCCTTTCTACAGCAACCTCTAAGCATCTCACGTGCTTGAATGGAGGGAGGATTGCACCGTTTTTCAGAGAGAGCGCTGAGGCGTGAGGAAAGGGACAGATACATTTTGGCAAGTTTAAATGTTAAAAATAATTTTTACAAGCGTGGATGTTCTCACCCCCGGTGCTCTGCCCTGCTGCTGCAGGTTACTGCTCCTGCCCCAGGAGGGCAGAGTGGGATGGGTGCCCACCTCTGCCCTCAGCTGCTCTGGGGCATTAGCTGGTGTCTCAGGGCTCTGGTTCGCAGCGGACAGAGCGAGGCTGGATGGCCGCTCAGCTCATGAGGCAGACCCTTCTCTGAGGTTGGCTTCCCCTTGCAGGCAGCCCAAAAACCACCACGGCCCTGGTTGCAGCATGTACCTCGGAGTTTGCCCGCAGGCAGCGGAGATGTGGGGCCACGTTTCCTCTGGCTGACTTTGCTCTGGGGCTGGGAGCCTGTAGCCAAAGAGTGGCCGATAAGATGGCTGGGGGTGACAGCAGCTCGAACTGCTGCAGCAGGACAGCGGGGCATCCTCCGCGGCTCGGGCAGAGCAGGTTGTGGAGGAGCAGAAGGTGACGCAGAAGTTGGCGTGCGCAGATCGTTGGGTCATCTTCACTGCTGGCCTGGGTTTGGTTTCGCTTGCCCTTCTAATCTACCAGCATTTCTAGGCGCTAGCAGTCAGTAGCTGGGCGTTTCTAACGGTTTTTACCTGCTGCGTTCGCTAGGTTTGTTAGCGTAAGCGGGCAGCGACGCCTCTGTGTGCGATGGGCACAGGGAGGGCTGGAGGTGCTCCGTGGGGCCGAGAGGTGCTGTGCTGTGGAAGCAAGGAGCTGCGGGGACGGTGCGGGAGGAGCGGGACACGGGGTGCAGTGGGGCAACGGCGCGGGGGGGGGGGCCACTGCCCTGTGGCTCCTACCGTCTCGCCCCGGGGCTGCGCGCCCCGGCCCTGCCTTTGCCACCGGCGACCTCGGAGGCCGGGGACGGTCCCCGTGGGGCTGACCCCGCAATCGCCAGCCGCGGATCCACCCCCCGGGGCTGTCCGGGCCGAGGCGAGCACCCGGCCGCTTCCGGGGGGGCCCGGACCCGGCGGGGCACAGAGCCCCCCAGCGCGGAGCGGGCGCCTCGGGGAGGCGTTTCTGGGGTTAAAGCGTCTTTTTTTTTTTTTTTTTTTTTGGGGGCAGGGCTCGGTGAGGCCGGTCCTGCGGCCGGGGGTGGCCGCAAAACCCTCCCCATCAGGAAGGCAGCGCCCCGGCGCTGGGGCTGAGGCTGTAGCAAACTCCCTCGCAAGAAGCTGTTTGTTGACCACGTTCACGTTCAGAGCCCTGAAGCTAAAAGCACTTTACACCATAAAATAAAAGCACTGTCTTTTTTTCTAAAAGGTTACGTCTGGAGGCCACGCTGCTCATACTTCATACAGAAAACTACTGAAAGGGCTATGAAATCCTCTATGATTTACACTCCCTCTCAGTGCATTAGGATATAGATCTACTCGACTCTAAAAATACTGTGGAGTTTCTAACCGACGTGAATATATGTGCATTATTTCAGAAAGTCTGTTAGAAAACTTGTCAACACATTATAAAGCATAAACCAGGACTTGGCCATTAAATACAGAGATCAGAGACAGAATATATACTGCAGGAAGTACCGAGAAAAGTCCCTCCATTCAAAAAAGGTCTATTAGCTAAAAGTTTACACACAATATACACCAAAGGGTTTAGAGAGAGCCCGTGGACCGTAATTACAAGGCATAAATGGAATCAGTAAGGGCTTTACGGTCCCCAACGCTGTTAACTGGGCTGCCAGAAAATAATTTTAATATTGTCATAATTTATTACCCACCGAGAGCTACATCAAGGACTGTAAATATAGTTACTTTGTGTCCACGACTGCTCGTTAAACAGCTTCGTTCCCTTCCACTAAAAATACAATAAAATACAAACCCACCTGCATTATTAATCTGCGGCTACGCCGTGTTAGAAATGTCTTCTCACTCCTTTTCTTTCTTGAGGTTTGTTATCTCCCTCCCATCACATGACAATGCGAAGTGCTGGGGGTGTGTGTGGGGGGGAGCACAGCACTATCGCGATCAAACGCTAATATTAATAATTATCTAGCCAGGATGAAATATTGTTTTTAAGGCAGCGAGCTTCCATTTAATTCGAGGCATTTTAAGGTGCTGGAATTAAGGGCATGCTAATGGTAGGAACATCCTCTCTGCCATTCATGAAAGCATCAGTAAAATTAGCTCCTGACTGTAGGTTTTAAGATGCGGTCTGGGAAGTCGCCTCTGGAATCTCAAACGCGGTACGATAATAAAACAGATTTAGTTGTAACTAAGTGCTTAATTTGCTATGATTTTTCTTTTTTTTTTTAAAGAAAATCAATGAAATGTTGCCTGTTATTTATCGGGAATAGCCACGGATAGGTATTCTGATGCAAGGCTGGCTGCAGAGCGCGCACAACTGCGTAATGAATTGCAATTCAGAGGACTGAATTAACTGCGAACCACGGAACCTTTCGGGGGTAATAAAGTCATTACTTTTTACATTGTAGCCACCTTGAAAAGCTTTATACGTGCTATTATACATAAATCAAATCCCATATATATATATGTGTATCTATCTCCCGTACACACGCACGCCTGTTTCTATACGTTTCGCCCAGGGATATACGTGCGCCCGGACCCGGCAGCCAGCTCTGGAAGGCGGCGTGAGCGGTTGGCTGTTGCCACCCGCGGGTGGGTCCCCCCGGAAAGTCACGCAGGACAGGCATTTGCTTTTCCACACTCCCCCCCCACCCCGCCGTCAGTATCCCCGGCTGCCGAGGCGACACGCACGGCTGGGCTCGTCCGTGTCTGAAGGAGGGGAGCGGTGGGGGGTTGACCGGGGGGGCGGCGGGCGGAGCCCCACGCGGGGCGGCGGGGGGGGGGGCGCGGGAGCTGCTGGCGGGAAGCTGAAGCCGTCCCACGCCGAAGCGATACGGCCCGGCGGCGCTGCCCGGCTCGCCCCGCCAGCAGGTCCCGGCCGCCCCACGGGCGAGCACGACTCTGCCCCTCGGAGCCTCCCTCGCCCACCCCGCGGCCCCGGCCCGCCCGCTCTCCGCAGCCGCGCTGGGCTCCAGACGCCCGGTCGCCTCCCCAGCTACTTTTTCACCGCAGCCGAAGCCCTCCCCGGCCGGCAGCGCCCGCCGCGTTTCTCGCTTTTCGGCCAAGTTGCAGCCGCCGCTGCCGCATCCTCCCAACTCCAGCCACTTCTCGGTGCCCGCCGCCGGCCGTGCCAGCCCGCGGCCCCGCGTTTCGCTTTCGTTAGGGGACTGTGGCTGCGGGCAGGGCTCCGAGCGCCGCCGGGGCGGTGGGGGTGTCCAGGCTGGTGGGAGGAAGAGGGAGCGCGGAGCCCGCAGGGAGAGCGCCGGGGTCCCACCGCCCTCCTCTTCCTCCCCGCCCCGTGCCCGCCGCCTCATCGCCCGCCAAACTCCGCCGGCGGCTCCCCCGCGGCCAGCAGCCCGGCTTGGCGGCGGCGCCCGGCCCGCCGCTCCCCGCCGAAGTTTTCCGCGGGCCGGGCCGGGCCCCGCCGCCCCCCAGCTCGGCTCCCCGCGGGGCCGGGCTGCAGCTCCCCGGAGGAGGGGGCTCCGGGGAGGGGGCCGAGCGGGGAGGCCGGGAGCCGGATGGGCTCCCGCCTCCCCCGGTTTTCGGGTGGTCTCCGGTCCTACCTGGCTGCCCCCAGCTCCCCCACCGCCTCGGCACACCCGCCGCTAGCCCGCCCGCAGCCCGCTCCGCCTGCCTCTCGCTTCTCCGCTGCCTGTGCCTCTCCCGCGGGGGGTGCGTGCGTGTGCCGCCGCTCCCGCCCTCCCTCCCGCTTCCCTCCCGCTTCCCTCCCGTCCCTCTCCGGCCGTGCGCGCTCCCCCCCCTCCCCAGCCCCTCTGCCCGCTCCATTCCTGCCCCCGCTCCGCCGCCGCCGCCACTCGCGGCTCCGGCCACCCCCGGCCCCACTCGGCGGCGTGCGGCCGGGCACCCCCCGCGCCCCCTCCCCGCTCCCCCTGCGAGCACTGTCCATTGGCTTGTCCTGCTCTCTTTTTCATGTCCAGCCCCCGATGAGTGTCCATTGGTGTTGCCTTCGCCTTCCCTCCTCCCCTCTCCCCGGCTTGCCCTGCCCATGTTTTGTATGTCTCTGTCCATCCAGGCTCCTGACGTTCAAGTTCGCAGGGACGTCACGTCCGCACTTGAACTTGCAGCTCAGGGGGGCTTTTGCCATTTTTTTCATCTCTCTCTCTCCCTCCTTCTCTCTCTCCCTCTCTCCCCCTCTCCCTCTCTCTCTTTTTTTTTTTCCCCTTGCACAAAAAAAAAAAAAAAAGCCATGACTGCTATCCCACAATTCATCTTCCCTGCGCCATCTTTGTATTATTTCTAATTTATTTTGGATGTCAAAAGACATTGATGAAGATATTTTCTCTGGAGTCTCCTTCCTCTCTAACCCGTCTCTCCCGATGTGAACCGAGCGACTCACAAGCCACCGAAGCCACCAACCCACCATGTCGCGCCGCAAGCAAGGCAAACCCCAGCACTTAAGCAAACGGGAATTTTCACGTAAGTAACCCGGAGAGCAATTTATTTAATTTCCCTTTCACGGATTTAAATTTTTAATTTGAGCGAGAGTGAGGGGGGGGCGGGGATTTTTTTTTCCCCCAAAATAAAAGTGAGAGTGAGTCGGGGAAGAAAAAAAAAAAAAAGAACTCCACGCCGGTTGGGGATTAGCGGCATTCCGGTTAATTTCTCCCTCTCTTAATTGAATCACCTTGATCACTTTTTCTCCCCTTTCCGCCCGTGCCCCCGCCCGCCGGCGCGCACTCCCCTGCCCTCTCCCCGCTCTTTGGCGGCAAGAGCGGCAGCTCTCGTCGCGGCACCGGCGGCGAGGGGCTGCCGGGGGCAGGACCGACCGAAAGTGGAGAGAAATTCCGGCGGGAGCGGCGGGCTGGACGCCGGACACCTTGACCGGGCGCGGACGGGCCGGCCGAGCGGCTCCGCTGCCGCCGGGCTCGCCCCTTCCCCTCGCCCGCTCCCGGGGCGGGCTTGGGAGGGGGGGAACCGGGCCGGGCCGGGCCGCGCCGCTTCCCTTTTGTCTCCGCCGCGGGGTGGCCGTCCCGCCGCTCCCCGCCGCCCCGACCTGGCCCCGGCCCGGGCTGGGGCGGGGGGCGGCAGCGGGCGGGAGAAGGGAGCCGCGGCGAGGCGGGAGGGAGGGAGAGAGGGATTCCCTGCTCGCCTGCGCTTCGCGTTCTCCCGCTCGCTTACTATTTTTTGGAAGATTTTCAACCCAAAAAAAAAAAAAAAGTGGAAGTGGATTTTGATTGGGAAAAATCTCGTGTCTGAATGTTTACAAGCACCGCGTGTGCGGGGAGCCTCCTGCCAACAAACACAGGCGAGAGCGAGCCCGGGCTGAGCACACGCACGCACACGCACCCACTCGCGCGGCCCTTTCTCGCCGCCGCTTTTCAACCCCAAACCAAACCCGCTCTCCCCGGGAGAGAAAAAAACCCCACAACCACCCACCAAACCAGTAAACCCCAACCCCGAGCCCCACCGCACCGTTCGCAACAAAAACTCTCCGGCTGCCGCCTTCCCTCCCTCCCTCCCGCCCTCCCGCCGCCGCCGCCGCCGGGGCTGGATGCGAGGTACGCGGGAGCGCTCTGTGCACAACAAAAGGCAACTCGAGCTGGAAAGGTTTGGGGCGAGGGGGTGGGAAGGAAGGGAGGAAAAAGAAAAAAAAAAAAATCCCCTTCGGGGTGAGCTGGGGGGGAAGGGGAAATGCTGCATGCTTCTCCTCGCTCCCTGTTTTTTTCCCTCCCTTCTTCTCTCTTTTTTTTTTTTTTTTCCTTTCCTCTTTTCTTTCCTTTTCTTTTCCCCATTAGTCTCGGCGGGTTTTGTTCCCTCCCAGGGATGGCAGAAAACCCAGGGCGATTTCTTTCTGCCCCCGATCCCCGGCTCCTTCTTCGCAAAAAGAACCCCCAAAACCAACCCAAAACCAAACCACCAAGAAACCCCAAACCGAACCCCCAAACTTGACGCTGCGACCTCTCCCCCCCCGGCTGCACAGACGTTCCCAGCCAGGTTCGCACACGGAGCCTCCGAGCGAAACGCGGCCCCGTCGCTCCGCTCTGCCGAAAGTTTTCCCTAAACCCGGGTGGGTGTGTGTGGGGTGTGTGTGCGCGCCGGGGGCTCAGCCCCACGCCCACCCCTCTCCGCGCCGTCCGCCTCCCCCTCCCCCCCTTCTCGGGGCTTTTTTTCCCTTTGAAGTGCCCGGCGCTGCGTTCGGGGTAGGGGCTGCAGCACCCCCCAAATGGGGTACGGGGGGCCTGAGGGGGGGCGTCCTGTCCCCGCGCCGGGATGCCCCGGGAGTGGGGTGTGTGGCAAGCGGATCGCGGCGGACTCGGCAGGGGGGTGTCCCCGGCCGCTCCTTCCCGCCGGCCGGCGCGGAGTTTTCCGCACGCGTGGGACGGGGAGCGACGGCTGGGACCGGCCCGGGGAGAGGGGCGGCGGTGGGGCGCTCCCTCCCACGGGGAACGCGGGGGTGTGGGTGGGCCGGGAGACTGCGGAGGGGGGAACGGGGGAGCGGAGCGGCGGGTGCGGAGCGGGGCTGCCCGCCCGTTTCGGTCGCTAGGAGGCACCGCGAGATCAAACAACCGGGCAGCCCCGCGAACTTGAACCTGGCCGGCTCCTCACAGGGCGCCCGGCTCCCTCCCCCCATCCTCCCCCCTTCTTCCTTCTTTGTTCGTAATTTTGCGTGGAGTTTGCTCGCCCCGGGAGGCAGCGGGTGATGCTCGCCTTCCCCGGGGCTCCCCCCCCAGGAAGGTGTTGGCGGTTCCCGCCGTACCCCCAAGTGTGCGGGTCCCCCCCTCTTTGCACCGTTCGAGCCCAAGGCACAAACTTGGGATTAAGCAGCTCCTTTTTTCCATCCTTCCCACGGCACCGTGCCGCGGGATTCTCCCCCCGCCCCACGCATCACCCCCAGTACCTCCTTTCTCCCGACACTCCAAAATCCATCCCGCTTTTGCCGGAGAGACGGTGCGGTTGTTTTGGTGACTGGGAACGGGGAAGAAGGGGGGAGTAGGAGGGTGAAGGGGAGGGGGGAAAAACCTGAAAAGACATGTTGGTGGAAGGACAATTTGCATGAAAAAATAGGGACGGATGATTAGGGACCCAGGCAGGGAATTTTGATTGCCCCAGAATGAAAAGACGCATCCTGCAAAATCGCTGGCAGGACCAGGTGAACTGCAGTTTGGGCGTTTTCTTTGTAAACCCGATATTTTATATTTGGTTTTGAAAGTAGCAGCAATAATAAAAACATATTTTCTGCTGGCTCTGCCTCCGTCGGGAGCCAAGCGTTTTGCAGTCTTGAACCGCGGTGCCAGGCGTGTTTCATACGTTAGTATATAATTCTTGTTAATTAGCAATAATTTACGTTAAGAGCATAGAAAATGTTGAGGTTACAGGTTTTATATCTGTACATTTGATCATCTTGTTATTTTCAAGAACTTTGCCTCCTATAAAATTAATTAGGTGAAATGTGGAGGTGTAATCAGCAACCTCTGAATTACCACTTCATTTCCTGGTTTTGATTGTAAATCAGCCCAGTCGGTGCAGACTTTAGCAAAGTCTATTTTTGTTTAGCGCTACTTTTAACTGTCTAGTGTCGAAGCAGCGGGTTACCTTCCCCTGCTAAATAATACTGACAGCGTCAGAAAGAAATCAGGCCGTGGGAAAACGTTATAATTGAGTAATGATTATGCAGAGCTCCTCGCTAAGCCAGTTGTAAGGGGAATACGGGTTATTTTGTGTCTTCTGCTGCAGAGAGTTGGTGAGCTAGAAGTTAGATGTGCAAAATACCTTTGTCTGCGGCGTGCAGCGAGCTACTGGTGGAATTAGTCCTGCAAATAATTTACTCCCTCGGTCCGAACGCGAGGAACGGCTGGGGAGAAAACCGCCATGCCCTGCAATCCCGCAGGAACACCCTGCTCCTCTCCCGGCTTCCCGAGGAGTGCGAAATGCACGCTGTGCGTCTTATCTTGTCGGTCTGTAAGTTTAGAAGAAAACCCCAGCGATTAAGACATTGTTTTTATTAATACGAATGTAACCTTCATATTCCTGTGGTTGACCTTACATTAAATTAGAAGTAGTACTAGAGGCAAGAAACGATGGACTGGATCCCCGTGTCCTAGTTGGAGCTGAGGTACGGCGAGGTAGTGTGCTCTTTCAATATTATTTCATGCAGCACAACTGGGAGCTACTCCAGATCTTCCTCCTCAATATTCAGCCTAGGTAGGGTTGAAATAAATTTAACCTGAGTTCACTGGATTTTTGCACTTTATCAAAATCAGTTCCAATATCGTGCAGTCAAATTAAAATCTATTTTTTGATTCTCTGTGGCTTTAAGTTCATTAAATGTGAAATTGGCAGCCAGCTAAAGAAGGTCAGGCTGATTAACTGTTTAGGAGTTGTATTCTGTCTCGCTTGCGTTACCTGGCAGTGTTTTGAGGTGGGTTGTGTTTGTAGTACTCTCTCCTCCTGCTTGCTGCTGTTAGCGTGCATGTTGCATTGCGCAGGTAGAGGGACACCAACACGCTGCTGGTATTTATTTTTTTTTTTCCCCTCGTGAAAGGCAATAGTGATGGAGACTGCATGCACACAGATTGCCAAGGTATTTCTCTGAAAACTTAACCAAAAAAAAAAAAAAAAAAGGGCAAACAGAAAAAAAAGGAGAGTGCTGCGTCTGCCTCGTTAGAGCATCCACTGACGATTCTGTGAGCAGAAATGGCCTCATAATGAAGCTTTTTGGAGCTCATTCAGAAAATTTGTCAACTTTGACAACACTAGGCAGGGTATTTTGAGTTTAAAGAAGGTGCTTCTCACTGTTGTGAGGAAATGTGGCAGTCGCTTGGCCATGCTGATTTTTAGATGCTGAGGGCCACCGGTGCTAACACGTTCCAGATAATTTAGGCATTCCTTTACTTCAGGAAGAAAAAGGAAAAATGACTAATTGCCTCGTTTCCTTACATACTAAAAAATACCCCATCCAGTGAATATTTCTGGGTGGAATTGGTAGTGAATTTGATATTTGAATCCTGAGGAGTAGCTGAAAAGTGAGAGGTGCTTCCCCCCCGCCCCACAGGCATTTCTGCTGCACTTGCGTTCTCTCATTTTGGTCCCTGCCATTTCTTTCTTTATTTGTCTCGTCCCTTCCCTTCCCCACGAATAACTCCTGGCTTTCGAATTTTTAAATTGGAAGCCGCAAACCGGCTGATAGGGATAGCGACACAAATGCAGACGTATACGTACGTGTGCGCGTTGTAAGGGCTATATGTGCCCCGTATGTTGGTGCCTGGGTGTGTGCGGCCACGCGGTCTGGCTCTCCCTCTCTTTTCTTTTACACACACGCATGCTACCTGCACGGCCTGTATAGGGAATAAGCAATATCTGTATGTTGAAACACCTTATGTCTGCACCCGCGTAGTTCAGGCTTCTGAATTTTAGAAAGTAGGTCTGGCTGGTGGAAAATACACGCCCATGTGTATGTGAGAGAGCGTGTGCAGTGCTTTTAGCCTTGAATGCGTATACATAAATAATACATCTGGCAATGAACCACTGTATTTGCTTCCCTTCGTAGTGCCACAAGAGTTTTGCAGTGTATTCTTTCAGCCTATTCATTTAATTTTACCACCGAATCATTCAATTGAGTCAGAAATTTGTCCTCGTGTAGGAGCAGAGAGGCAGTTGCAGCGCTCGCTCTCCGAGTTCCGCGTGCTACAGCTGCTTCTCCAGAATCTCTTCCCTGTAACTGATGAGTTCATCTCCTCGCTGCCGTGCTAATAGCCGCGTTGCATGGGTTTAGTTGGGGGGGAGCAGGCGGACGTTGTGAGCAGGGTGAAGAAGGGGCTCGAAGTGTTCCTCACCCCACACACCCCCCCCCGGCCCCCCCCCCCCGCGCCCGGTGCCTTTCCCGAGAGCTCTAATGATTCTCCTTTTGTTTCTCAAACTGCAGCCGAACCTCTTGAAGCCATTCTCACTGATGACGAACCTGAACATGGCACATTGGGAGCTCCGGAAGGGGACCACGACCTCCTCACTTGTGGCCAGTGTCAGATGAACTTCCCGTTGGGGGACATTCTTATTTTTATTGAGCACAAACGGAAACAATGCAATGGCAGTCTCTGCTTAGAGAAGGCTGTGGATAAGCCACCTTCACCCTCACCAAGTGAGCTGAAAAAAGCATCCAATCCCGTGGAGGTTGGCATCCAGGTTACGCCAGAGGATGACGATTGTTTATCAACGTCATCTAGAGGAATTTGCCCTAAACAGGAACATATAGCAGGTAAATTAAAGCGAGGAGAAGTGTTTGCGACTTTCTTTTTGTTTCAGTTGCAACGTAGCGTGTTCGCAGTTGTAAACTGCCGTGTCTGTCTCTCTGTTCTGCTCGCCGTGACGGCCGACGTGTTAAATACCCTGCCTTTGGTTAGTGGTGAGCGCAGGACCGGTATTTCCTAGTGCCTGCGCAGAGGCAGGATCAACAGGCACGTGCCGTGCCAGCCGGTATTTCTAACGGTATTGTTTGAGGCTGCTCTCGTGATTTGCCTGTATTGTAGTCACCGTCTCCCGGTGTCTCGCCTGCCGTAGCGCTGCAGGAGGGGATTTCAGAGCCTGCCGCGCGATAAAGCGAGGAGCTTTCGAGGCTGTGGCAAAGTCAGGGGTGAAAGAGTTAACCGAGCATCAGCCAGCCTTGGTTCCATATTGGCTGTCAGCGTATGGACTGTAATTAAACACAGCCCCATGGCAAAGTGACACCACCGACCTTGACTTTAAGATGCCATTTTGGACTGGCCAGGCCAGAGTAGAGAGGGCAGTTGCTGAAGCGCACAGACATGCTTATTCGAAAAGTTTAAGGGCATGTTGGAAATTTCAAAAGGTTGGTTTGACAGGAAAGGCCGCTCTCTGCAGCCTGCCTCCTCAGCCAAATGATAAATGCTTCGCTGTGCTCTCTCTTGTCTCTGATGTGGTTTTGACAGATGTATCTTGATTTTGTTTGCGGTTTACACAACCACATGTCAGCCGTACAAATGTCCAAGGCAGAGTTCTGTTTTGTGCAGCAAACAATATGAAATGTAATTTTTTAAAAAAAGGGTAAATAATTCCATTTCTTAGCATAATTTTTTGTATTTTTTTTTTTAAATCGGAAAGCCATTCGCCGTGCAGATATTTTCACAAATGAGGTTAAAAGAATAGAGTGTACTATGTGAAAGAAGAGCCCTGGGAGTATAGCAAGGCATGCTCTGCTTTTAAAATCCTGCTAGTAAACAAGAGTACTACCCATTTGCAGCGAGCATTGCGAATCGCTTCAAACCACGCCAATACTACCGGTTGAAAAAGGCGAGACCGCAGCGTATCGATGCCAACAAATGCCTGAACCCGTTTCAAACCCCCTTCCCAGCGATGTTTGGGATGTGGCACGGCCGGTACCTCACTTTGGGGAGCCCACAGAACCGCCTGGGGTTGTCAGAGGCACAGTACATCATCACATTACGTGCTGGAGCTTGTCTTGGGCTCGCTTTGGCCACAAAGTTAAACCATAATAGGGCAGTAGGCGCTGGGAGGTTCAGGGCGATACTCCCGCAGCCTCCCTGGCCTCCAAACCAGCCGGCAAATCAGACTGGAGAGCTGTAGTTTTGAAGGTTTTGCGGTGGCAGCAAATATGTATTGGCGCGCGCGCGTCTGTCCACATATGGGTGTATATATATGCAAAGCCCTGTGCGTACGCATGCATACGTAATGTGATTGGGTATATACTAGTTCTGCAGAGTAATAGGTATTACTTTGAGTACATGTATATACGTATGTTTAAGAGGAAGCAGAGGCTCAGCTACTGCTAGGCTACATTTTGAGAGAGACTTAAAAAACCCCAGTAATTCCACATATTGCACTTCCCAGCCACGGATGTTAAAGGTGGTGGTTTTTTTTTTCCCTAGAGTGGTAGAGGACAGTGCCCATTTCCATGTGCTGCCTGCGATCTGACGGAAAACGAGCAGAAGCACAGGGCGTGATTAATGAAGCGGGAGCCTGGCGGAAGGGGTTTGTAGTCTTCCGAGCTCTGGAGCCATACTAAATCACCAAATATGGAGGAGCGGCAGTATGATGTAACGCTGTATTTACGTACGGCGCCGCTCTGTTGAAAAGACAAAACACAGTGTCTGTCAAGCAAGAACTAAACCCGCTCTCCTCCCCGTGGCCCCGTATCAGTCCCTTGGCCGGAGGGACGGCCACGCCAGGGAGTTCTGCACGAGGGGAGACTCCTCAGCTGAGGGTTTTGCTCCGGTAACTCGTTTGGCGCGGGAGACTCGGCGAGCCAAATCATGCTTCCGCGTGGCGCGGGTGACATGAAGCGAGCAGGATTTGGCCTCGCACGATGTCACAGGGCCGTTAATGCAGCAAAGGCTGTGGTTTTAACTGACTTTAAATGGCTCGGTGAGCGGAGGGCAATGGGTAAGGAGAGGTGCACATTGGCAGGGGCCTGATCCTGCTTAGTCTTACACGTAGGGATCGCCTTTGCTGTGCAGATGGGCCTGGCAGGGAGCGGGCTCGGGTCCATGGCGCAAGCCATGAGCGCTGTTGCGAGTAGAGACCGAGCTGCAGTTGCCTGGGCATCTCCTGCCCCGAGTTTTCTGCGTGGTGGAGCCCAGCCATGCCCGCGGATGGGAGGTCCAAGAGCACAGGTCTTCTCCTGCGTGGCCAGGACAGAGCCGAGGGGCACTGGGGTCCCCTGGTTGTTCCCTGTGGTGGGAAGTGCAGCCGGTCTGCGGGAGGGAGGGAAGGAGCGCCAGGAGTTACGGGGTCTTGTGCTGTCCCTCCCCTTTGTGTTTTCATCTCCCCTTTCACTTGGATGAGTTTAGCTCCCTGATATCCCAAAGAGGTGTGACAATAGCTGGTGTGACCCGTGGCCAGGAGATTGTGGGGTCTGGCAGTAAAATTGCTGGTGAGGGTCTGGGAATGAATGGGTTGTGGAGTTCAGGTTTCTGGAAAGCCCCTGCAGCAAACCTCGGGCTCTTCCAGTTCTGGTATATTCTGATATACCTGATTTCTGTGCAAGGATGCAAAATGCAAAAGGGTACGAGTGTGTAATTAAGGGAAAAAAAAAGAACAGAGGCTGCCTTTAGAAAAATATACAGGAGTTGAGGGAAGTGATTCTTTCTGGTAAGAGACCGGAAAATACGTATTTAGTAGCAATGTAGAAATGTCCCCAATTAGTTGTTAGGCTGAAGGAGGTGTTACAGGTCAGCTCTGGATACAGAGGTGCTATAGGCTAGCTCTGTCTGCAGTTCTGTAGTCTGTAAGTCGGTGTGTTACAGTAAAAGAGCATCTTAAGACAAGCAGTGGTTAAGGATGGGCTCATCTAAAGACAAGGAAGGAGGCAGCGAGCCATTCAAATGCAGGGAGAAATGATGTCTATTTTAACCGGCGATGGGCTGGTCTTTATCCTCACCGTTTTCCAGAGACGGGGATGATTACAAGAGCTTGTATGCATATATACGCAACCTGTGCAGCAGCTGTGAGATCCATATAGGTGCAGGCATGCGTACCTGTCTGCCGTGTGGGTGTCTGCCTGCGCCTAGCTTTGACTTGCTATAAAATTTTGAGTGATGCTGATCCAGTGCTATAGCTGAAATGTCATAAATTTAACTGAAAATTAATAGGATATGTTGTGTGGGTCCAATGAGGCAGCTTTCATCAATATGTATGTCAAAGCCTCACCACCAGATACCGGCAGCTTGTGATTTGCAGTGAGTGCTACGGCAGGGCTTTAGTTATCCGCTCTCATATTTTACAATAGGGAGAAATATTAACTGAAGTATCTAGAGATCAGTGAATGTAAAATTGCTGTTCACTTATTGAAAAGGCCCAAGAAATATTTATTGTCCGCCGGTGTCAGGTTTTAGCGGTTTGTTTGTTGAATGTATAAATCCGAGGGAATTAATGAAAGGTTGTTTTTTTGGGTGAGGAAGGATCTTAAATGTTACTTGGATTCAGTTCGAGGAACACTTCGGAGTGCTGCTGCATATTCCCCTTTATAATGCCGAGTGTGTATCTGCAGATGCTGTATTTACTGTGCGAAGAGGGGAGGAAGAGGGGAGGTCATTTTTACCGCTCGAATCCTTTATTCTCAAGCTGCTTGTGGCGTTCAAATAAAACACGTGGGAAAATAACGTAAGAAAACCCTCTGTCTGCAGTAATCGGGGGAAGGTGGACATGATTTGGTACTAAATTTTGGACCAAGTACATTTGATTATTACAGTTCTTGGGAGGTAATGCCTTTGAGTAGTCATTACACCACAGAAATTTTCCTGGGCTGTTATTAGTAGTTGCCATTATAAATTCTGTGGGTTGTAAATTGCGGTTCCTTATTATTTTGTTTTGTTCTGGAGACAAAAAATTATTGACGTCCGCATTGAGTAGTTAGCATTGCATCTGGTCAATAAGATGAAAACTTAAAAAAAAGAGGGGGGTGGAAAAGGAATATGAAAATAATTTGGAGTCAAATTCTATCTGTTTTTCCCATACGAAGAAACTGAGAGCACAGTAAAAGAGTCGCGGGCAGGAAAAATAGTGAGGGTGCTACCCGAAGGCTCCCACTCCCGAGATTCGGAGCCCTGCGTACAAGCTGTATTTGTAAATAAGACAGAGAAAGGTTGTGAACCGGCAGCTTGGCTGTTTTGTCAAAGTACAATGTCAGAGAAACTCTTTCTAAGACAAATTGTAAATAGAAGTGTCACGATGATTGCATGATTGAGCTCCAGAAGTGTCTTGCAATTGTTGGCATTGTCAGAAGACTTTTGAAAGCTTAATTAAAGGCGGTGGCCTGTGCGGCTGTGAAATTTACTTCTCGGGGGGGAAAAATGTAAAAAATGTGGGGGATCAGAAAGTTGCTCTAACGCTGCTCTCGTGGGGATACAGGGAAGAGTCAGTAGCTTCTCAGCTTTCCCCATTGCCTTTTAGAAATAACAGTTTTTGAAGAAGAGAACACGTGACACCAATACCATCCTTTGTACGAGGTAAAGATTGTGTTGGTTTTCCTATTCCCCGCTGTTACAGACCGTTAATGTAAAAATGGCTCTTGACGGGAAACGCAAATATGAGTTCACTCGAAGCACAGAAGCGGGGTAGAAAGTTTTCCTCTGCCTCAGCGTGATCCTTCCAGGGGAGCGTCGGAACGTTGCAGTGCCCTGGGTCTTTCTGGTTTTTTTTGTTTTCTGCAAATCAGATCTTCTGGTTTAGAGGATGAGAAATAGGGTTTGCATTCTTTCTCCTATTGGATGGGACATTTAATTGTGGAGCTCACTACGGGCAGAAGCATCGCTGCAACCAAAATGCTTGTGGTTGAAGTGGCAGCCCGGCACGTGTTAAACTTCGTATAGATCTGAAAAGGTGCACGTTAGCATCACGTGCCGAAAGCTTTGAAAATAATGCGCGTAATAAACGCAAGGCTCTGTGCAGCGAGTCCCAACAACGGGTGCCGAGTGATGGAAACTGAGGCAGGGAGTAAATCAAACACCTTCTAATTAGCCTAATGGGAGAAATAAAGTCTTCCCTAAACATTCCCATAATTTGGTAATGCCTCCTTTAAAGAGGAGGAGGCCTATTAGCATCACCCCGTTTTGTATATGCAACCCTCAGCCCACGAGCTCTTTCTTATTTCATTCAAATAATAGAGACGATTAAAGAGGCTTGCAAGGCAGTGTCGGGCAACGGGAGTTCAGCCTCCAGTTGTTTGCCTGCATGCATCCTCATTACAGACATTTTTTGGAAAAAATTCCCTTCAAGCTTCGGTCTGTTTTTATATCCAATAGTACCAGCTTTGTACGATAAAAGGCGTTCAGCATCAAGCTGGACATGGCCTGGCACGTTGCCACTTTTTTTTTCTTTTCTTTTTTTTTTTTTTTAAAAGCTAATCGCCGAGGATCTCTCGTTACCTTTCTGCTTGTTGTGATTTTGTTCGGGTTGTGGTGCTGCCAGCGATGTTGCGGGTCCAGGGAGGTCGTCTTTTCAGCCTGGCAGGCATCTGAACGCAGCTTCTGTCCGGGAGGGCTCTATTTTAGGTGTCAGCTTCTGGGATGTCACACAAGTTCATAAAATATGCCGAGCTCATATATGTTAAGACATTAAGACCTATATTCGTACCGGTAGCCTGGCCCTAAAATTAACCATTGGGTGGTTTTGTTGTGGTTTTTTTTTCCCCCTCCTGAGCTAATGAACATATTTTATCTCACGTTGTACAAACGCAGTAGCTCCAGCCTGCCTCCTGGTAACGTCGGGCATAGCAGGCTTGGGCCCACGATGGTTGATACCAGTACATGGATTGCTGTGATTTATTAACACACTTTTAAAAATAACAGGCACATTAACGGACCCACAAACTGCCTGAGCGGTTGGGGTGATCTGTTCTCCGTTTCGTAACGAATTTCCATGAAACCCAGTTTGCTCTTTAGGGCCCCCATCCTGGGTGAGCTCTGCCCCACCGGACGCGGACCGAACATCACCTGCGTGCTTAAACGCTTGCAGGAGCCGGACCGGTGACTGCGGACCCTCCTGGACAGGCAGACCGAGCGCTCACATTATTCAAACCCTCCTGTGTTAATGCTAAACCCATCTTGAAGCCCATAAACATCCTCCCCGTCTTTCTAATTGGGTTTAGTATGCAACGCATCCCGCGCGGGGTTCAGCGAGTTTGTTTCCCAACCTTTATTGGCCAGCTGCACTCGCCGTGCATCTTTAAAATATTTCAGCGAGGTTTTTGGCAATTCTTCCGCGAGGGCTGGTAACTTGGTGGCTGCTCCCCAGCTCATTCTTCATTCGGAGGTGGCATTGCCTCGGGTTGGCAAGGGAAAGGTTTGCGGTGTGGGGTGTGGTGAGGTCAGCCCCGATCCCAGCAGGGAATTTGTGTTCTTCATTTGCCTTTACAATCGGAGCACAGCTACTGTACCTCGGAGCAGCTCTCAGGTGTGAGCTCAGATGGGCGCATGTAAATGTCCTGTCAGATGCAACACAGGAATATTAATGTTTCCCCACCACCACGCTATAATAAAGCTGTACACAGCCAGCTTAATATGCAGCCGGGCTGGGGAATTGTATAAAACTTCAACAGCCTAGTGTGAATGACAGCGGTGGAAAAAAATACTCAGTATGCCACAGTTTGCATTCTTGTTTGTCTCTGATCTAAAGCAAAATGAAAGCATCCGCTTCTTTCCCTCCTCGTTTCGTATAGGTGTTCTTCCTCTGCAAAATTGGCTAGGAAGTAAGGAAAGAAAACAAAGTATGGGGCACAGTGCAGAATTACTTGAAACATGTTAACGCCAGCCTGCTGGGCATGTAATTTTTGCGAGTATTAGCAAACATTTATTTTTTCATACTTGGGATCATTTGCTTTGCTCTTAATTGTTTTTTAGTATCTGGTCTGGTCAAAACAAAGAAAATTGAGCCACCACAAAGAGGGGCTGGAGCCTCCTTTGCCCCCCGGCTGCAGGCACAGCCCAGGCCGTACATGCTCTTCACAGAGGTCTCATTTGCGTCTTCTTCTGGGGTCAGATCTTCAGCTCCATCCAAAGGCGTCTGTTTTTCAGCGCGCGGACGTTAGAGGATTTTTAATAATGTGCTCATTTAACTGAATCAACAGCTGTCAGGAGCGGTTGTAGTAAATCCACAAAATGCACAAAGAAAAATACATACGTTTCCTGAAACAAAACACTTGAAACAAATTGGCTGCCAAAAAAAGCTGCTGAATTCTGGGTTTGCAGACAGTGCACCAAAGTGTTTCTTCTCTCTGCTCTCCCCGGAGACCTCTCCCCGCTTGCCTGCTACAATTCTGCTGGAACTTTTTACCTGAACAGGTTGCTGTTAAAAACCCCCACCACTTTCCCCTATTTGATGGGTATGGAGCTCAGCTCGAGCTTAGATTTTTGTGTTTCGCACTAAATAGCTAAAACACCAAGACTGGAGGCTAGAAGCAAAAACCAAATAACTGCATTACCGTCAAGGAAATGAGGCTTAATATCCCTGTGAAATAGCTGTCGAGGAGAAGCGGTGCTTCAACTCTGCCCTTCCAGGTAGGCGTTGGCGGGGTGGTGTTGAGGTCTGAAGCAGTTTCCGAGGGTGCTGAATTTGCACCGGAGCGGGTGCTGGAGGAGGGAGACCCGGGGAGCTTCGGTCAGTCTAAACCAAGGACTTTTCTGCTTCCATCCTCCCCCTGCTTTGCATAAGTGCTGAACAATTACACCTACAATTTGATCTTAGCTTCAGATAGAAAAACCTCTGCCTAAATAAACAATGGAATTACTGCTGAACAACAAAGGCTTAAAGAAGAGCCCTGCCTTCAGTGGTGTTATTATTGTTGTTGTGGATAATATTATTATTATTATTATTACTACTACTACTACTACTACTACTACTACTACTACAACAACTATAACCTTTTTAAAATAAACACACATTAGGGTTCCTCACTCCTTAGGAAATAAGGAGTTGAATTTTGCATTCATTGCTCACTTCATTGATTTAGCGGGCAGCAAAATACAAAATGCAAAAAAAAAAATGCTCCCCTTCTCCCTCCACATTCCCAGCAATTAATTTGTCACCTCGGCATTACTTCGCTACAGCATCACAGCTGTTTTTTTCTGGACATTGCATGAGTCGTTTGGGTTTCGTTGCATTTTAGCTGCTGAGTTTATTCTTTCTGGAGCAAGAGAATATATCAGCAAAGCTGTCGTGCTTCAGCCAGGGCACAGCGAGTGCGTGGTGCATTTACTGCATGAGAGGGCCAGGGGCTTTTCCCTGTGTTTTCTTTATTGTCTGTGCTGATTTTCACGTTTAGGAAATAGTTGTAGTGTGAAGAGAAACAGTAGTTGCGGAGCCTTGTTCTCTTCGAGGAGGTAAAACGCAGTGGGATGCATTTGGAGAAGAGAGTATTACCTCCCGAAAGAATATTTAGAGGCTGTATTATTTTGTAGTAAACTATAAACTGTCCTGTGCTAAATTTGTGTTACGTTAGGAAAAATCAATAAGGCAAAATTAAATTCTGATAAAGATACTCTTGGATCTTTGAAAACAACTGCTGTCCTTTTAACTAAAACATTTGAGGAGCTTCAAAGAGTATGTATTTCTTCTGATCTTAGAGCTGTGTGACTGGTAGCAGAGAAAAAAAAAATCTTATTCTACATACAAGTGGATTGCTTAACAAGTCAGCACAGACACATACTTGTTTGTACAATAGAGATAAAAATTCCTGTATAAAAATAATTCAGTTGCTGACAGCAGGCATTGTGCTGGGGCTGCCTCTTTTGTGTTGGCTGGGGGTCAGGGACCATGGCTCCCACTTTCTGCCGGGGGGAGGCTGTCACGATCGCTCGCTGGAGCCTGGAAATAAGTTAATTGCTTTATTTTAAGGAATCCTCAGAGCCCAGTGCAGTGGTTTTTACGTCCGTGTGCCGTCTCCGGAAGCAGTGAAAGAAGTGGGGGGAAAACAAAATCTCCTAATGGGGAGATGACTTGAAGGCAGTTTGGGAGACGTGGCCTTGAACAGCTTGGCGACCCGGCAGTAGTTTCTAAACTTTTGTTTTTAATCTAATTCTGATTTATGCTGGCACATCCCATATCGGCCCTCCCTGAACTCTGCTCTCGTGAAGTAACGTTGGTGCTGGGGGGAGTCGGTCAAAACCGGGGACTCGTGGCTGATACCGATGTTTGCCGGTGCGGCTGTCGTGTGGCACCGGGTCCCGTTCTGTCTAATAAAGGTTAAAAAAACGGGGCGTTAGCACGGCCTCGGGCATCCTCTTTTTTGCTCTGCAGGGGCGCGGGTGAGAGAAGCCATGAGGTTGGGGAAGGCTGGGGAGGTGGGAATAGAAATCATTTGAACGTTCATTCATCCTTCAAAGTCGGAAGGCGATGCAGCCTTCCTTCCCCAACCTCCTCTCGCCTCCGGGGTCGCTGGCAAAGCCGGGGCTCCCCTCCTCCGTGCCCTTCGGGGTGCCGCAGGAGGTGCCGGCAGGATCAGGCCCCGACGGGGCCGGCCGAGCGCGGAGCCAAGTTTGCGCGCGGCCGCCGGCGCTGAGCGGTCCCCCCGCAAACTCCCCTCTCTCTCTCTCGGCGGCGGCTTCGCTCCCTGGCAGCAAAGCGACTTTCTCGGTGGCACGCTCCGGCGCGGAGATCTTTTCATCCCTCCTTTTTAAATGCAGCGAGTTCCTAAAATTAATGCTGCTGCACTTTGATGAAAATAATGTTTTTATAATACGTTTGCTGTTTACACGGAAGATGTGACTTGAGGGGAAAAAGGCTTTTTTGGAGGGTGGCGGAAATCTTGTTAATCTGCTCTCGGAGAGCGGCACACAATACTGCCTATGAGCAAGTCTGTGCTGCTTTTGATAAATTACCATGTTTAGAGATAGGTTTGGCTCTTAAGGGCTTAGTTTTCTGAACAAAGTCCATAACAATGTTTTCTGCCTCTGTTTGTCTCCAGCCCCTTTGGCTTGACTTGGAGCCCTGTGTTTAGTGGAAGCTCGGTCTGGAAGATACAACAATTTTGCATTAAAAAAATAAGGAAATCGCAGGAAGAAAAACCCTTTTGCTTTTTGGATGAATCTTACTGATAATTTGCTAAAGCTCATTTGAATTTTAAGCACTTCTTTAATCTTCAAAGGCTAAATTGCTTTATGAATATGCATGGTGTGGGCAGACTTTAGTTCATTACCTAGTTGTAAATTCTAATGACCATTAGGTCCTTGCAGTAATTGCGAATTGTTTTGCATTTTTGATTGGCCTATTAACATGTGCATTCGGCACACATCAGGCCAGCCTGTCAGGCTGCTGAAGGAGAAAAAAAAGGTGAAAATTGTTTTATAGCACCAAGATTCTTAGATTTTCAATCTTGGAAAATTGATGATGTAAAAAAATTAAAGCGGTGTTTTTTCTTCTCAAGATTGAAAGTTCACCAAGAGATTTGACATATTTAATTTACATGATGACTTTGCACTCCTTCATTAATGCAATTTGCATATGAAGCTGTTGTTAATCACTTTTGATCATGTTTTGTGTATTAGCTGCCTCAGTGGCTCTTCTCCCTCAGATGCTCCAGTAGAAAGCAGCAAAATGATGCATCTTCTTGCCAAGTTTCCTTTAGTGAATTGAGGAATTAGGAGTCTAACCTTGAGTAATTAAATATGTTCTATCAGTTCTCTTTTAATGTTAAGTACACTTGGTTGGAAGTGTAGAAGGAAATTGTTCCCATTTGGGGGAGACATTCCTTTAAAAAAAAATTCTGTATGTATGGATAGAAAAGAATTATTTTCCGTGATCCGGAGTTGCCTGGGCAGAAGGGAGAGGTGACGGCAGGGCAGGATACGGCAGACCCCTCTTTTCGTGACCAGCCTTGAAGACACGTGCCCCGGGCCTGATCCTGCGCTGCACGCGTGTGCGAAGCTGCTGTTGGCGTTCGGGCGGAGATTTTGCGTTTGGGGGACGCTTGCACCGGGGAGGGAGCGCCCCGTTGGTAGGAGCAAGTCGTGCTGTCGGCGCTGCTCCTCTTCCAGTCGAGTCTTCCAGTTGCCTCCTCGCAAGGAAGGGTCTTTTTCCTCCTGCCTGCCTGGGCAAGGTCTTAATCGTCCAACCCTCCTTGGGAGTTGGGAGGGGAAACTGGGAGCAGCCTGGCTGGAAGCCTGCCCGGCTCTCGTAACCTGCCCGGGCATCCGTGCCCGGCCACCGCCGCAGGCTGTCTGCCACCCCTCCTGCCTGGCTGGGGCTTTGCCCTTGGGTCCCCGTCCATCCAGCCCTGGTGCCGGCAGCACCGTGGGTCTCGGCTGCGAGATCGGGCCCTCGCCTTTGCTTCGTCCGTTCAGTTGTCCGTCTTTGGTAATTGATGCTCAACTCTGGTTTGAGAGTTTATCACCGGGTAAGAAGACGCATCGGGAGGGTGAAATGTATACCCTGATTAAAGGAACTGCTTAATGAAAGAAAATAAAGAGAGAGGGAAAATGACCATTCTGGGAGGAACGGAAGTATAGTTTTAACCTCAGAGGAGACCTAGTACTGCCCTTCCATGACTTCCACCCATACCATGCTAAAAGCATGGTTCAGTTCAAAGTTGTTAATATTCAGCTGGGAAACAGTATCCAGAACACAAATAAATTATTAAGTGCATGAACTTTTTCGGCAGTAAGATGAACTGATGGGGTCCATCTGCGAGATCCAGGGGCTTTTTATTTGTGTGTGTCGAACGCTTCTGCCCTCTCCGACTTCATAGCCTTTGGTCTGTGGCCAAGTGCATGCATAATTGATTCCACACGCGCTATCATTTTCTTGATGTAATTGCTTTGGTAAGATATGATGAAATCTAATGGATAATTTACTATATGAAAATGACAAAAAAGTAAGTGTTCGTGTTTTGCGCCGGGTGCGGGGAGGAGAGAGCCCAGGTTACCTATGCGGTGAAGGAAAACCCGCTTGTACCATCTCCCATTGCGGGCTAGGGTGGGGGTAAATCGCTGGAGGAGTTCAGAGCAAACTCTCTGTAATTAATCGGAGTTTTACAATACAGGTGAAAGAGAAACGCTGCCCTGTTTGGAAACCCTTGTTTATTTTTTCCTCGAGCGATGCCATACTTGCTTTTCTAATTGCCAGAATGTGGACTCGGAAAAAAAAGTTCTCTGCAGAAGGCAAGGGGTAGTATTTTTAGAAATAAATGTGTCCTGGACTTGCTGCCCTGTGCTACAGATAGTACTCACACTGGTGCCTTGCCTGGCAAAAAGACCTTCTATTCTAGCTGCTTAAATAATGCACCAGATTAAATTCAATGCATCGGTTTGGCTGGATGTATTTTTAGACAGTTCAGAAGTGTCTAAGTATCACATCCACATATAATTCCATACACATCCAAAGGAAAATA
Source organism: Phaethon aethereus (assembly GCF_964289735.1). Classification (NCBI taxonomy): domain Eukaryota; kingdom Metazoa; phylum Chordata; class Aves; order Phaethontiformes; family Phaethontidae; genus Phaethon; species Phaethon aethereus. The sequence continues at coordinate 126,243,492 of NC_138576.1, forward strand.
TTCCACTTCAGAATTTGACATTACATTGGTCTTTAAGAAACGATTTGTTCATCTCATTTCCTTTCCCCTTTGCTTCCCTGTCCTAGAATATTGTGTATTCCTTTCCGTAATTTTTTTAAATAGCTGTTGAGGTAGTGTATAGACACAAAAAACATTTTCTCATTCGCTCCCCCCCCCGCCCTTGCTGTTTTCAATGTACTAAAAGAGGAAAAAATATCCAAGGCAAACCCACATAACTGTAGCAAACTGTTTCTGAGCAAGTCATAATAATGAACAACACATGATCTGAAATGTGATCAGCAAACATATACTTATGCCAAGGAATTTTTGCCATTCACATACCAAGGTTCTGTAAATCAGTAAACCGCGGCAGAGGAGCCCCCGGCACGGCGAGGGGAGGAGCGGGAGCGGGACCAGGATGGGCCGCCCCAGCAGAGCTGTCTTGTTCAGGGAGCCAGGAATGGGAACAACTTTTCTCTCTCCCACCTTCCTCCTCTCCCTCTCGTCCATGCACCGAAACGTAAAACCAACAAGCAGACCTTGAAAGGGGGAAGGTGCAGTCTGGGGGAAGCTTCAAATGCAAAAGCAGGCAAATAAGTAGCAAAGGAATGAAATTTCATTGCCGCATGTTTTCGGTGAATTTTTTTTTTTCCTCCCCCCATCTTGCACAGAACCAAAATGGAAATTACTTTCTGGTCCTAATTGGATTTAATTATTTCTTTAGGAGGGGATGGGTGGGAGGAGGTGGGAATGGCACACAGCTGGCCTAACAAAACAAAGGAGCCAGAAAAACCTCACTTTCCCCCATGTTGGCTAATGAACAGTGCGGAGGATCTTAGTGCTGTGGCAAGTAAATGGAGCTCTGTAGACCTGGGGAAGGGGTAAGAGCTGTCTGCAGCCGGGAGCACTCGGAAAAGGCCACGCTAGCTGTTACAAAGAGCACCTTAAATGGCGACTTACGCTTTCCTATTAGTTTCTGTAACTGCCCTGTTTTTTAGAGCACCCAGCCTGGCCCTTCCCTTGACCTAAATCGTGTTGCCCGAGTGGCTTGGCCCCGCGGCAAGACCCAACCTCAATACTGGGCTGCGAATCCCGCTCGCCTGAGAAGCACCAGCCTCCCCAGGCGCTGGCGGGAGAGACAGGGAGCGGATTTGGGTCCCCGTCACTCGGCGGGGCGTTCCTTGTGCGATCAGGGTCTCCCTGCCGGCGAGGGAGCCGGGGTCTGGGGCGCTTGGGCCACGGCAGCGAGGGCCGAGTGAGCTGATGCGACTTCGTAGCTGGTGGCACATCGCACCTGCGGATCTCAAAGCGCTTTACAAGCTTTAATGAATGTGACCACTAACATGATTTATGGTGCGATTCATTATTGGTATTGGAGGGACTGTATTCTTATTTTGTCATTTGCTGTTAAAATTAATACACTCCATGCTGGCTATAAAAGTGTATTTGCATTTAATTGCAAGTCAGAATGAATTAGTGGATATGATTTAAACCTGAACTCACTCCTTAAAAAAGAAGTCTTCAGTGGGGAAGGAAAAATGAAGCTCTGTGCTGGATTTCTTTGGTGGACGTAGGGATGGAGACAGGAGTCGGGGAGGGGGCAGGCGGGGGCTCGGTGGCTTTTTTTTTTTAATTCTGGAGGTTGCTTTCAGCAAGAAATGCCTTTGCCAGGAGGGGCTTAGGCAAAGTGGTCAAGCACATCTGCTCCTGGGAAGGTAGGGAAGAAAAGAGGTTACTAGTAATAGGGCAGCAGCACAAAGGGAAAATTGTACACTGGAAGCATTAGTCTCCTCCGCGGTGGTGTGGCCAGACTGGTTTAGCAGACAGGATGATAGATTGCTTTGTCAAGGGTCCCAGGGTGTGCCCTGAACTTGAAGCACTTTGTTTATCTTGAATAGAAAGGGAAAAGCGCAGACATAATCGATGTCTAGTTTTTTAGGAGGGAGGAAGAGGTAGAGGAGGGAATGGGGGGTGGTGTGTGGGGAGGCCCTGGCTGTGGCTCTCCATTAACAGATGAACTTGGCTGAAGTCCAGAGTTTGATGAGAGAGTGTCACAGCCCTGGAGCCGGCCAGCCTTTTCAATATCTTTTTTTTTTTTTTTTTTTTTAATACCTGCTGACTGTACATCAAATACTCCTAGGTCTTTTGGCTAAAGGCAAGAAGGGGGAGGGAGGGGGGGAAAAAAAAGACACAGCTCCATTTTTTCCCTCTGAACCAGTTGAGACCAGTCCCTTGGCCACGCACGCAGGTTCTATCATCTTTCCTGGCTCGCTGTTGGGAAAAAAGAGTTGTCACCGTGCCAGTAACCTGAGGGCCCAGGACAAAAAAAAAAAAAGGGGGGGTTTGGTGTTCTGAGAGGCAAATTAAACTCTGAGAGTGTGTGAGAGCAGGAGGGGCGTGCGTGTGTCTGGGAGATTTTAGAAATAGAAGGAGTTAAATTCAGGGATGAAAAGCATCCATAAGGCAATGCCTACCTGGCTGGGGAGGGTGAAACCGGGGGACGGACCGAGAGCAGGTCCGCTGCCTGTGAGTGATAGTGCCTTTACGCAGTGGCTCCCACCCATTTCAATAACTTCGCAAGCAAAAAATCAAATTGACCCCCTAGCACAGACCTGCACTTGGTGGGAAGGTGGCTGCGCTTCCAGCCTTTACGCAGCCGTCACAAGGTTTTTCCGGGCCGCGCACGACGTCGAGGTGCTTTCTTGTAATGCCAGGGTGGTGAGAATAAAGACAAATTGGGGATATTTACTGGGTTACCGTTGTTTTTTCTTAAAGTTACTTGCTTTGCAAGAGGGGAATTTGAGAGGGCTGTAGCGAATGGGGCTGCGGCGGATGCTAGCTGGGAGCTCGCAGCACGAGCACGGGGTCGGAGCTTCCCAAGGGCCCCTGGCTGGGGGTGTAGGTGGTCCCAGCGCAACGTGGTCTGAATTCAGGCTTGTTTTGGGGTTGTTTTTTGTTTGGTGTTTTTTTTTTTTTTTTTTTTTTGGTTTGTGATTATGCTGTGTGTTTCTGACAGTTGTTCAGCTACTTACCAGTCTTGGCAGGAGGCTGAGCCTGTAACATCCTGACATTTTTGCTTTTTAACAGGCCAGTCTCATCGTGCTGGAACAAACAGCAGCTTAACTGCATTTCACTGTAGCTGATTTGAATAACGTGTACTCTGGTCAAACAAGAAACTCCTCAAAGGAAGATCTCGGTGCCTTGTCTTCCGTCCTGCTGGCACCAGGTGGATTTCAAAATGCACAGAAAGGGCATAGCCGGGACAGCACAGGCTCCCCGCTGCCGCAAAGGGTGGCATTTTCAGAGCTGCGGAGGGCAGGCAGGAGCGGGTCACCTGCCCGTCCCGTGCCCCTTTGACGGGCTCCCGGCACCACGCCTTGCTGGGAATTGGGACGCTTGCTTGGCGCTTGCGGCTCTTACCTCACGCGGCCGTCCCTGCTGGAAAGGGGGTAAGCGCAGGGACGGCCTTTGCTGGCGAAAGCTTCGCCTGGCCACCTCGCGACGTGTGGGGCATCCAGGTCTGTGGGTCCTCGTTTCCTCTCCTTCCCCTTTGCATTTTTAGCTAGCGGCTGATGTTGTGCGGCGTGCTGAGCTCCCCTCTGTGAGAGGGAAGTACAGGGGCTGGGAAGAGGCTGTGGGGTACGGCTCCACACTGTTGGGTGCCAGGGCTCTGGAAGTCTTCCTCCTGAAACTGGTTCTTCCCTTGCTCTCCGTGTTGCGTGTCAAACCGTAACTGGTTTGATTGTGAACTTCCCAGCTACTTGGCACCCCTGTATTTTTTTCCCAGGCGTTTGCCTACGCACGTGCGCAGCTCCCCTGTGTAATGCCTGCACAGGACTCCCTGTTATCTGCTGATCGCGGTGTTTACCTCTGCGGCATCCATTACGTGAGGACCCGAGTGCCTCGGAGATGTTAATGAATACACCCTCGCAATACCGGGGTGAGATAGGCAGCTACTCTTTTACAGCACGGCGCAGGTGGGGTGACTCGCCCCAGGTAAGGCAGGAGAGCTGCAGCAGCACGAGGCCGGCGGCTGGGCAAAGCTGGGAAGCGAAGCAAAGCCATGGTCGCACCTCCAAACCAACCCGCTCTTAACCAAGACCTTTCTCGCTGCGGGGCGTCCGCCTCGCCGCTTTGGCGGCTTCCTCTCTCGCCCCGTGTTCGAGCTCTTGGTCTGGGGGGCACGCGCTTGGCTGCGGCCGTGCAACGCCCCGTCCCTCAGGGGAGACTCGCCCTGTACGTCTTCGGGGAGGTAGCGAGCTGCGCGGGGCCTCCCCGCATTTGGGTAAATGGCGTCGGTAGCGAAGGTAGGTTGCATGTCCAAGAGAGAAGGCGGTGACCTTTGGGTCAAGTACCTGTGTCTGGAGAGCCCGCGATAAATCCTGTACAGTGGGAACAATGGAGCTGTGACCGAAAAGGCTACGGCCGAGCAGCCGGCTGGCTAAGAGGCTGCCGGGGGCGCGGTGTAGTATTTCTACTTCAAACTGATTGAAACGTTGACTAAAAATCAATGTTGTTGACTAGTGATAATTTACAGTTTTCTCAGTGCTAAGTAGCTGCGCACGTAAGGATGCGCTTGTCGCGCCGGGATGAGCGCTGAGCGGTCCGGGTGCGGCGCTGAATCAGATGCGTTGTAGGTCAGCCCTTTATTTGTTTCATCACGACTTTTACACAGTTGTCATGTAATTTATGGCTGCTTTCACGTTGTCAAACATTTTCATTGTGGCTTCTTCTTAACACACTCCTGACACAAACACGGCTGCTTTAAAGAGACTGTATTGTTTCATAATCTGAGAGGAGGACTATAAAACATCAAATTACACTATCTTCAGGCTAATCTAAATGCACTACAGATTGAAATCAGAGCTCATTTGTCCCTGATGCAAATTATTAAGTTCTAATTATAAATATCCATTTAATTACCCCATACATTTTTATTCTGCAGACCCTTCTCAGCAATTCTGTCTGAGATACAGTAGATGTATAGGAGAAAATCTGCAGTAATTAATGTGCATTTCCTAAATAATAAAGAACAAACATGAGCCACTTTGTTCATGGATGACATATCCGCACACACATTTTTAGCTATCTGTGTTGCGGCGTCAGACACTGAATGCTAATTCAAAAATAAACGGAAAAGACAAAAATTAAAAGTTTGGGGGTTTATCCCCCCCGCCCGCCTCAGTTATTGAAAGAGCTGCTTCCGTCAGTGCTTTGTGCCCTCCCCAAGCCTTTGCCTGTGTGAGGGATGAAGGAGGTTCGGAGGAGCATGGTGTCGTGTCCCCGGCCCCCATCTCATGGAGCTGCTGGTCCTGAAGCCTCTGTACTGGAAGCCCCACAAACCCTGATGCCTCGTGCAGGAAAACAGAGGGGGCTGCTTTCTGCCACACCAACCTCTTCAACTTTTTGGGTTTCATGCCCAACAAGCAGCCGAGCAGGTTACAAAAAGCCACTCTCGAGCAGCGGTAGAGGATGCTTGCAGTCCCCTCCCTCCTTCTGTGCTCGTGTGAAACCCAAGGGCAAGTGGAGGAAGGCGTCTGCTGGGGCAGATCCTGCTCGGAGTTACGCTGGGCGTAAATCCTGAGCGGCTCTCCTGCAGCCCGGAGAGTCACTTGGTAGGCATGGTGGCGTAAAGGAGCTTGGGATCGAGCCCCTTATGGTTAGTTATGTTCAGATTAAGAGAGTGCCTCATCTACCATCCACTGAAGTCTAGGAAAAAACTCGGAGAACGTGTCAGGCGTCGACTCGAGCCCAGATGCAAGTGATGTCTGTCAAAAATTGCCGGAGGAGCGCGTGTGCGGGTGCGTGTACCCATATACATATATGGGGTAAAAATCTGACTGCATGACAGTTAATGTGAGCATTACCACAGGCTTCATTGCACTCCGTGTTTATACCCATATTTGCATCTGCTTTCTGGGTGATAGAGTAGGCTTTCTGGAAAGGATACTTGTATGGTATCGGTAATTATAAACAAAAATTAGCTTTGGATTTTCTCAGACGTGTATTCCATTAAAGCTCCATTCATTTCATCAGTTAAGAAGATGAAGGGCTGCAGCAGTGTCCTCAATTCCCAAGTAACTTTGTCCTTACTTATTACAATCATTTTATCTCAAAACTTTGTCCTAGAGTCACAGGGCACTAGGAAGAAAATCATAAAAGTGTAAAAAGTGCTGGTAGGAGCCTAAGGACCTTTATATAAAGAAACCGAACAAAATCCAAGCCCGATTTCCTAAATAAAAGAACCAATTATCTTGGCTTTTCTGATGGCAATATCTTTTTTGGAAAGATCAGCCTGTTCTTTGGGTTTTTTTCTGAATCACAGTTACTGTACTGCTGTGAAGCATGGTGTTTATTGTGATTCCTCTGTAGCCCAGTCACCATACCGATAATACTGTTTGAGGTTTTGCATCTTGTCATATCTATTATGCAGAAACTTAAACTACAGCCTAACCGTAGGAGTCAAATGGTGAGCAAGCCGTGCCGCGCCGCAGGCTTGCGGGTGCTTTAATTCCGGCAGGATCTGCTTTTACCTGGGCAGCTGAGTGTGTTATTGTCTGGAGTAGAAAGGAAACTACATATCTCATCACCCATACTAGCATTTCATAGCTCAATAGTTGTTGTTGTTGTTGTTGTTATTATTATTATATCATACAAATGCATTGGTCATTGTATTGCTAATGTATGTATGGTAGGGTGCTCTGGCTAGGACAGGCATGGCTCACTAATGAGGTCACTCGTGTCAGGGTGTGATGTATGGATTATGTTTACTGTGGCATGTTTTGTTTGTGAGCGAGACTGTGGGAGTGGGGCAGATGATGGATGAAGATACTCCACAGTTTCACGCTCGTCCCTGTGGTCACAAGTCTCCAATACAATAAAGAGCTTCTTGTGACGGAGAGGTATTTATGTGCCCATAGCAGACGTAAAGCTTTAGGTCTGTGGCTGAAGTCGTGATAGTCCACCGCTTCGGTATTTTTCCTTAAAGCTCTTACGTGATCCGGATAAACGCTTGGAATTTGTTGTGAAAACCTTGGAAGCGTGTGAACCATCCAGTTAAATAATTTGCCTGGCTGGAATATTGGTCTGTTTTCCATCTCTGGGCCTCCACGTGTCAGCTGCGTGATCTTCATCGCCAAAACACAAAGAACTAAATAGGTGTGTGCTCCTGTGTTGCTGGGGAGCCCAGCGATGAATGCCTTACCTTCCAAGGTGCAAGCAAAACATTAATTGTCCTAGAAGCCAAGGTTGGGCCTTCTTTCCTCAACTGGGCAAGCGGGCTGCAGAGACGGGAGTCACGGGCACGGCAGGGATGGCCTTTGCCCTCCCGGTGGCTGGCTCGTCGCTGCTGTGGCAGAAGTACTCTCAGAGCTGCTCGCTCGTCTCTCTGGTGGGTCCCGCTTTGCTTTTCACCCCCGTCTGCATCCACTGAAATGGACAACCGTGGTCTGCACGCAGGTTCTTCGTACTTCTTTTATCTCCTGAAAGAGACGAAGTCCAACAAGCTTTTACCCACTGAGTCTATAGAGCAAACGGACAGGCAATTTTTGTTTCAATCTAGGCGTCTCTCCGGAGTGCTAGTTCCAGAGACTGATCAATAGGTTTTATTGTAGACCTCACTGTCTCTAAAAGCACCGTGACCTTATCCCGTCTAAAAATAGCATTTGCTCTTGCTGCCTGCAGAACCTTGACCTGTGAAAACCCATTTGGAGCATAACTGACACGTGCAGTCAGCTGTGCATCCTTGCACGCCCCGGGAGAAAGCTCCCGGTGCTCCTTGTAGCCCTTGGTGGGAGGAAGGAGAGAGGGAGGGTTGTGGGAGTGGATGAGGTGCCCTGCTCCCTCGGGAATCCCAAGATGGATGAGGGCTGGCCTTCCCCGGGTCCTGAGCAAGCGCTGCTCCAGCCGTGGGCAGCACAGGCAGCGGGAAGCGAGCACCTCGCAGCATCTGTCCCCTTCTTTTGGGAAGAGTCTTGCATGCAAGCCCAAATACGCGTTCCCACCAGCACCATGTGCCAAGAGCATCCCTTCTATGAGACACGGCTTTGCCGTTTCTACCGGGAGAGTTGCTTAGCTCCAGCAGCTTTGGGACGTGCCGCTCTGGAAAACGTGGTCATCTTTTCTTCTAAACTGCTCTTTGCACAAAGGAAGGTCACCTAAGTTAAACCAGTTCCGGGTCAGTGGGTGTGTTTTATTCATTAGGGTGGTTCCCAAGGGCAAGGTGAAGGGGGAGAGCTCAGCGTGGGTTTTGGTGACCTGCTGATGCACTGGAGGGGCTTGAAGTAGCCACTGGTTACTTACTGCCTCTGGCAACATCTGGCAGAGAAGAGCCCTCTTGCACACCTGCATCCTCCACCAGAAAAGGCTTGTGTGGTGTTTTCCATGCAAATGAAGAGATGTGGGAGAAGAGGAGCTTGGGGACCCTGCCACCCCTCCCTCCCCGCTGCGGCTGGGCTGCCTGGCAAGGGTTAACCAGCCTCCCCGGTGAGCAAGGCCTGGTGCCGAGCCCCTGGGAGATGAAAAGGGAATCGAGCTATGATTGCAGAGCTGTAAAAGGTGGCATTTTGTTCTCCTGCTAACAAAAGCCAGGACTATTGTTGCCTCGGAGCTTGAAAGAGAGGTCACCGGTGGTATTAGTGCAGCTAATCACATAAGAGGCCGGGTGGGCTCGGTGTGCGCGTCTGCCGCAGGCGGGGCTGAGACCGGCCACCCCGGGCTGTTCCCAGGCACAGGTTCCTCTTTGGTTACACAAAATGTCCGCTCCCGCTCTCCTAATGCGTCGGCTATTATTAGCCGGTGTCACTCAGCTATCTGAGAGTGGTGCTTTTAGCTGCCATCTAAGTGCCTGACACTTGGGTTTACAGCAGATTAAATTAAATTTTAGGCTGGTTTGGCTTTACTGGGTGTAGACAAAAGGAGCAGCTGCCATGGAAATGTAATCTGGCACCAGCGAGGATGGGAAGCCCTAGCTGGTCTTCCCCTCTGCCCGGGCTTGGAGAGCCTCAACATGCTGGTGACTTATTTTGGGAGTGGGTACCTAAAACACCATCCCTTGGAGCATAGGCACCCATGTCCCCAGCTCAGTGCCGGGCTATGTCTCTACCAGCCAAAGTGTGCTGAGATGGAGAGTGTTTAGATGTGACCAGCTGGCAAGTGTGCACACCAAGCCGGTGCTCATCTTTAACGTGTCTGTCCAAACGCCAGTGCAAAGCCTGGGATAAATATTATTTGCTTACTGACAGGTCTGTTGATGCAATCCATTCCTTAGGCTGCTGGGCACGTTTTTGTTTTATTTATTTTTGGGTAAGAAGTGGCAGGCCTACAGGAACTTTTCTGCACAAGTATATTCTGCCCTAAAACCAGATCAGATCAAGGACAGATCTGGAAATTTGTCAGAGATGTGACTGTCTTAGTCACTATCACGGTGGCACAAGGGGCAGCCATCCTGAATGGAGGTGTGGGGGGGAAAGTGGTTCAAAAGCAGGGTCCGAGTTGGAGACCAGGTTCTTCTGGGCCCGCTGTGGCTGGAAAAAAGAGCTCATAGGAGACCTCCCCCTGACATCCGCTGCTTGAAGGGCATTCTTAGACATTGGATCTAATCTTGCCTCTATCTTTAAAGTTAGATTGATAGGGATCAAAGACACCTTGCAAGATCAAGACACATCTGGCCCTGCTCCAAAACCGCTTTCTCAATAACATTCGTCAAGAAGGGAAGGGTAGCGGCCAGCCAGTAGTCGGCAAGGCTGTTCATGTCAAGAGATATTTTTCTCTTTAGCAGGACGATGCTGTTCTGGGGTGGCTGGCGCCTCGCCTTCCTGAAGTGAGGCATCAGACCAGTCATCACCCCAAAAACCTGAGGCAGTGGGCTTCGTGGGGCAGGAGAGCAAGGTTCAGTCCAGAGCTGGTGGGAGCAGCCGCTCCGCACATTGCGTTGAGGCGAGCTGGGTGGAACTAGCAGGAAAAAGCAGATGTTACGAAAGCTAGCGGCTGAATCGAAACGCAGCCCCCCTCTTGAATTTATTGGCATCTTTTCTTACGTCTTTGGGTGCAACAACTGGCATAAGCAAACGTCATTTTTCCTGTATATCTTGGTATCAGTTGGCATCCAGCTCCGACAGTCTGGCCCGTTTCCCCTTGAGTCCTGCATCCCGTTCGTCACTGTCCTTCCCATTTACTTGCCTCCCGGCATGGGAGAATCTCTCCAGCTGTGGTTTGTGTGCAGGGTGCGTTTCAGGGGAGCATGCACAGGCACTATATGGGTGTCTCTACACCTATGGAAGGAGGTGTGCTCTTGGAGGCTCTGGAACGAAGGTTTTCATGGGCAAAGGGCAAAAGTGGAAGCATCTCTTCAGTTTCTCTGCCCAGCCCTGCTTTTGGGTTTGAGCCAGAAAACTCTGATTATCACGTTAAATTCGCCACCGCTCAATGTGAGGTCAAGATGGTGGTGGGAGAAGGGACGGAGCTGTGGTGCAGGCGCTGAGCAAGCCTTGGCAAGGGAGGCCAGTTGCCCCTTGCAGCCCCTGGCAAGTTGAAGACCTCCTTGAGCAGCCCACAGGGAAGTGCAGCGAGTCTGGCCAGTTTTTGGTCCTGGTGCTTTCTCTCATTCCCTGGGGGACTTTGGAGAGTCACAAGTAATTCAACTCAATGTGGTGTTTATTTAGTTGCAGGGGTAGGATTCGGTCTCTTAATTTCAGCATGTGGTAGTGTGTTCATCTGAAAAATGAGAACATTTTTTGGGCGGGTAGTATATTTGCTGGAAAATACGATTGGGTGAATTCTGGTGCAGCTTTGGCTGGCAAAAAAGAAGAGAAATCAGAGAACTTTTGGTCACTGAACCAAAATCTAAACATCTTGCATTTAATTTCCATGCAGTTTCCCTCTCTGCATTTTCTGTTTGGAAACTAAATGGAAAATCTATTTTATGTCCTGTGCTAATTACGATATGGACCTCCTATGAGGGGGGTTAAGTTTAAATTATTAATGACTGCACAACGGTTTGACAGCCTCCAGTTATCTCCAGTTACCTGCAGTTATCTGCTTGGCTTCTCTTATTTAGAGTTTTGTTTAGCGTTGTGGCAAGTTTGATTGCCCTGTGAGGGCCAGAGGTTTCGTATGGATTTCTGGGCACATCTGTAAGTATATGTCACCTCTCCTAATAAGAGTTTTGCAACAAGCGGATAATGTGTTTTAATCATCCTGACTGACCAACAGTAGCGTTGCTTTGAAATGTATGTTGTTGGTATGGAAAGCGCTCCTTGCCCGTGCTATTTTGCGAATCTGGGAGTTAGGAGGAGGATTTTACGGAGTGCTGACCGTGCTGTTCTCCACCTTGATGGGGGTGTCCAGTGCGTCTGCCAAGGAACTGTGTTGCCTGGCTTTCGGAAAGTTGGTGGCTGCTGCTCTTTCTAAGCTCTTGGAAACCCGTTTTTTGATTCCGTAACTTTCAAATTTACATTAGTCTTTGGGGCTCCAGTATGTAAATAACCCAGTCAAATCTGAATCATGTTTGCATAATTCACACCTCATGTCTGACGGGAGAAAAAGCAAAGTCTTCCCTTAAATTAACAAAAACCTGTAATTATTTTTTTCTACATGTTGAAATTGGACAGAAAGGCATCTCCTTGAATTTTATTCCTTGTATAATTTGTTTTTCCTGTTGTTTCAGAATAATTTAGTAATGTATTTGTTAGGAACTGGCAGCATCTGCTCATTTTCAGAACTATCATGACGATGGTAACATAAAAACTTGAGGAGAGAGGTGAGGCCAACACCTTATTTGCAAGCGTTCACATTTATTTTGGTGCTAACACTGCTCTGCTAGCAGAGGAATACAGTGTTCAGCATAATACGAGTATGAAAGTTTGGCCCTAAGCAATCATTTCTGCTGCGTTGGGGTCAGATTGCGGAGCCTTTACTCATCCCGGTAAGTATTTATTAACCTTTGGAGAACAATGGCTGTAATGAGATTATCCGGGTAAGTGCTTATCCCATCGGGAAGGAAGTTGTTGAGTCTGGACCCACTTGTATTTTGGGAGAGATAAGGAGGTCTCCTCGCCCTGCAGGTCGCTGTCCTACCTGTGCCTGCAGAGGCGAGGGTGCCCGGCGGGGCAGGAGGGGAGCACTGCGGACCCCAGCCCGGGCCGGCCGGGAGTTAGCGCCTTTTGAAGCGGCGTTTTAGCTGTGTGTTGTCTCTCCCGGATTAGCCATGCTGAGAAGGGGAGGGGGGAAGAAAGTCGGTGTTTGAGTGACGTGAACAAAGTAATTGACTATCAGTATCAAGAATTACTGCATAACCATGCAGGGGACAAGTCAGAACATACCTTGACAAAACCCTGCAACAAAGGGCTGCTCAAACACACCCTTGAGTCTAGGGAGATGTAACGTGAGCTTCAATTCCAGTGAAATACTTTTAGGCTTTGTGTACATTTTTGTATCTACTCGCAGTGATTGAGTGTCACACAGGAGGTGCCTGAAGCCTCCAAAAAGCAGCAGCCAGCACCATGCTCTGCCGAGCAGCGAGATCAGCAGTTTGTGTCAGTCCATGGCAAAGTGGCTTTAGTCTTCACAAATCACATGGGATTTCTCTGATTCCCACCTTGTTTTCCTGTCTGGCTGTATGTACTCTCCTAAAAATCTGGGGAGGTGAAACAGCTCCTCAGTCACCTTTTAGCTGCTGTTTTTCTCGCAAGGGAGAAACAAAGAGGAGGACCTTGTACCCTGCCACGTGAGCTCAGTGATCTTTCTATGAGCAGCTCCACACCCATTTCTTCCTACAGGTTAGAGACACATTTTTGGCACTGGGCATGGTAAGCGTTCCAACATGTTTTTAATCTGCAGCTCTCATGTCTTTAAAGGTCTGGTGTCGTGGCTCTGGTTGTGTGCACGTATTTCAAGGTACCCGAGTAGTGCAAAATGCAAAATGTGGGTAAAATACAGTGACGCGAATTTAATCTGTTGGTAGCAGTTTGTTTGGTGTTTGTCCTGGCTGTCCTTCGGTGATGCTTTCTATCTCCTCAGCTTGTTCCCTGTGACACCAGATGCCTCTTCTGGATTTATAGGTGTCTAGCGAAAGGCTAGTGATAGCACCCTTTTTGCTTTTATTCCTAAATGCTGAAAGCCGTCACCTGCATTTGCTGGGCATGCGAAGTGAAATTGCCTTTGGTTGTTCACTTTCTAACCAGCGTACGTTTATACGATGAAACGTGGCGCCAGAATCCACCACGCTCTTTCTGTTGACCTGGGTTTTGGATCAGGCTCCAAGTTCTGATTTCATTCCTTCCCCATTTACCCGAGATGCAGAGCGTGCCAATTTATTTTTCCCCACTCTTCTCCGGATGGCATTGCCACGGCCTGAATTCAACCAGCCTCTTGATTTCTCAGATGCTTTCTCTTACCGGCAGAGCTGTAGGAGCGAACACCCAGGAAGGACCTCCCGGCTCGCCCGGGTACAGGCTGCGGCCATCACACAATGCCTTCGACATCCTGAGATGCTGAGGTGGCTACATCTCACCTCGTTTTGCGTTTTACTCAAATATGCTGAAACAAGAACAGTACCCGTGGTGGAGTGGCGGGTGGGGAGGAGGGAGGAGGAGATGGATGATGCCTCTCTTGTTCTGAGAAGATTCAGCGGTTGCCCTTGGTCCTTTCACCTCTGCGGGGCCGTGTAAGGGTTACAGCATTTTAGACATTTCCCAAAGTGTCAGTGTTTGGAGCACCATTACAAAGAGACTAGATGAATGACCAAAACGTAGGGGCAAAATAAATTAGGCAGTTTGGAAGCTGCAAACAAGTCATTTGCAGGGAATAATGAAAGCTTGTGGTTGTGAGACGGTCCCTTCTCCAGCCCGCTGCAGCCATGTTTATAAATCAGGGTAACAAAACGGGAGCCCTCATTAGGCCTGTGTGACATTAAAGTGCATTTAGCTGCAAAGCGTAGCACTGGCTGCTATAAAATCAGACGGATGCTCGAACTACGCTGCAGCTTGCCTGGAGATGACAGCAAGGCTGTGCCTTGGGGACGGGGTCAAATGCTCCTTGGGTATCGCGTTTCCCCATCTGCAGAGAGGGGCTCTTCGGCTCCGTAGGTTCAAGCCATGTTTTGCCCCATTTGCAGCTCTCTCTAGTTCTGCCTCCTGGGGCGTTGTTCCTTCCTCCACTCCCTCTGGGGCAGCGGCTGTGGTACCCAGCGTGTCCCCTTTGAGCACCGGTGCCTCGGGTCCCCAGCACACAGGCTGCCCATAACCTCGTCCGTAACGGTTATCTGCTGCATCCATCGCACGCAGGGAAACCGAACTGGCTGGTGTAGGTGCTCGTAAGTGAGCGGTATTATATTACCCCACATAAATGTCACATTAATGGAGCATTATAACCAAAAGATGCTCGTAGATCACTCTAAACCATTTTAGGCATCTGTTACGCTTCCGCCAGCTGCTCTTCACCCATTCGTTTGTGTTTGGGACGGGAGGGACGCTGTCGGGAGAGCCTGGAGAGAACCTGGGGAGAGGTGAGAGCCGGCCTGCGTGATGGAGCAGCCCACCTCCCCGCCGGGACCTCCGCCGGTGTGAAGCCCGGCTCCACCGGCCTGTGTTGGCTGTGCCGGAAGAGGCGTAGCAGCGGGGAGCTGGGAGGGTGTGCCGTGGCTTGGCTTCGAAAGGGTGTTGATAGAAAGTGCTGACTTATCTGAGCTGGCTCAACGCCTTCTGAAAGTCCGGTGTAGGCAAGGGGGGAGCCCGAGCGTCGGCACGCAGCCGAAAGCCCACGGTGCCTCGTCTGCGACAGCTTTCTAGATCACACCATGTAACACAACCCAACAAAGGGCCTTTAAATCCTAGTCAAGAAGACAGACAATAGGAGGTCAGAGTTTAAAAGAGAAAGTGTGCCTCAGACTGATGTAATTCCCCTTCTCCCCCCTTTTCTTAGTGTGAATCCTTTGATATTTGAGCAGGGAAATCCTCTTTATCGGGAAACTCCACCTCCTCTTATCTCATACTCCCTCGAAAATGCTATCTGCTCTCCCGCCTTTCGTGCCTCCCAACCTGGTTTGTGGTGGAAACCTCCTCGCGTGGGCACCCAGCCCTCCTGTCCCTCTCGCCCGGTTGGGCGCAGCGAGGCTCGGGGCTCGACGCCGGGACTCACTGTAATAAACACCCTCCGGCTAACGACTCCCGCAGGGAGCCACGCTTGCCCATCACGGCCAGCGTCCTGGGAGTGCGGGTGACTTGCCGCGAGAGGCTTAACCTCCAGGTAACATTGAGATGCCCAAGCAGGCTGTAGCAGCAGCTGGGCTCAGGTAAACATGGGAGCAACCTTAGAAATGTGTGTGTTTGTTCTCCCAGTCATGTCCCTCTGCTCAGCCAGCGTTTAGGTGGATTGGAACAACCTCCTTGCAGCTGGAGGAGCCTGCGGCTGCAAACAGGCAAAAACCCGTTTGCAGACCGAGCACAGCAGTGCCGGAGCTTTGCAGAGTATGGAGGACTGCAGTGTGCTGGGAAGGAGTGACCCCAGGGGAAGGAGAACCCATCAGAAATCGGCCTGCCTTCCCCCGCATCTCTACCTGTGCTGGAAGAGCCTTTGTCACCTACTTTGCATTTGCCATCTGCTACAGTGACCGCTCGCTGCCGCGTCGTGCAGCACCGCTCGCACGTATAGGGTCTGCAGGTGAGGCAGCCTCGACCCGTCGTGATGCTGCCCTCACAGCAGTGGCGATCCAGCGACAAGGCATAGGTGGTGAGGCCTGCCCATGCTTACGTGTCAGCTCAGCAAATAAAGGTCTCCCTCACCTACTTGTACCGTACTGTAGAGCAGTCTTTTTCATGAAAAAATATAAAACTAGCCGTGCTGGGTCAGACCAGGGCTCCCCTCGAACCAGTGTCCTCTTTCTGGCCTGGCCGGAGTGGGAGCGCTTGGAAGGAGCAGAAGACTTAAAGCAGGCAGGGAATTGCCCATCCCCTGCTGTGCTCTCTTGTCTTTCCTCTCCCGCATCGCGGGTTGGACCAGAGCATCCCTGACTCTCCCTTGAGGTTATACCCATCCCCTCTGGTTACTCGTGTATATTTTGCCTGAACTGGGACTTGGGAGGTTGCGTTACGTTCATGATTGCATCAGCTAAGTCGTGTTTCTTAACCTCCATGCAATAGGCTCCAGTAAGACTTGTTAGTGCTCTTAATTTGTTACAATAAACAATTGCAAAGCCGGGAAAAGGGAATGTCCCTGTGTGTACGCTCAAAGCCGCTGGGTATCTCCGCAGAGCTGCGACAGCTGTGGAGACCAAAGAGCTTCTGTTCTTCTCCTGCCCCATGGAAAATCAGGTCACGGCTCTGACCCATGGCGTTGGTAGTCACAGAGAACCAGGCCCTTCCACACGAGCAGGTTTTCACCTGGTGTAGCTTGGTGGGTGTTAGCAGGAGTATTCTCAATGAATGCTTACTTAAGGCGGTGCAGAGACGTTCCCAAGGCATTTTGGAGTGTGGAAGACATCAGGCAGTGGATACCCATGCAGACGTCCAGCTGGAGCCAGCAACTGCTAAGGTGATACTCGAGGAGTTTTGTTCTTTGCGTGTCCAGAAGAGGCAGTGGACGATCTGTAGTCACACCTAGGGCCTTGGGGGTGTAAATCAGATGGGACCAGCCTGGCCAATTTGCACCAGCGGATGTTCTAGCCCTAAAGACTCATCCCTGAAGTCAGATGGGAGTGGCCACCGAATTTTTCTCGTTAAGCCATTGAAAGTGACTTTTTGAGTACGTTGGATTTTGCCATTCACATTGCTCTCTCCCCTCCCATCAGCCCTCGAACACATGGGGCTCAGGCAGGAATTCGTGGCACTTTTCAGTAACAGCTTACTGTCTTCCCAGGCTGCTTCCATGCTCCTGCACTTCCAACTTTTTGCAGCCTGGAAAAGAGCTGGGCCGTGAGAAGGCTGTGTCCGCAAAATGGTGCAGAGTAGAAGAAAGTGGTGTCATTAACTGTGCAGCTTCTGTAGATTGTAATTCTTGCAGCCTTCAGTTCCAACCCAGATTAGCACTCCCTTAGCTTAAAATAACAAAAAAGGAACTGTCAGAATCAGAGCAAAAATATCAGCATGATGAAACATGTTACCAGGTAGCCATTAGCACTTTATGTCTGCATGAATAGTGTCTTTAAGTGTTTTATTGGTAACAGAGCAGGGAGGCTGAGCAGAAAATGGCATTCATTTTGAAACAGGCACGTTGCTTTAATTGCAATTTTTTATTGTCTTCACTTGTCAGGAAAGACGCCTTCTCGATCAGGGTAAGCTTTGTGCCAGGGAGGAGGCCCTGGGACAGGTTGGGTTTTCAAGTACTGGTTATTTGCCAGAGAAAGGGGAAGGGAGAAGATAGTCTGGACAGGACTTAGAATGTGTGTGAGATACTCAACTCTGAAAGAAGCCTGAGGAATAGCTGTGGTGTGGAGCAAAATGTGACTGTAACATCCAGGGAGATGCTGGTCAGTCCAGGTGCGTGAGATGTTCCTGCTGCCAAATCATGGGAAAATCACAACACTGAGCTCGGCTTCCGCTTGCACCGACGCTTTGCTGGTTGCTGTTTGACTGATCATCGACGGTTACTCCCGAGCTGCAGCATCCAGCAGTTGCTTAAGGGAATGGTAGATATTTATGTGATGAATTAAAATAAAAAAGAAAAAAAAATAGGAAAAAAAAATGGGGGGAACGGGCAAATATTTGCACCAGAAATTAAGGAAAATCCTTTTGGGTTTATTGATAGCATTGAGGACTGCGGAGGAGAGGCCATTGCCGCTTCCCACCAAGCGGCTGCCCGTGCCAGCTCCAGCGGCTGGAAGTGGCTTCTGCACTGCTTAAGCTGCATGGTCTTCCCGAGTAACTCCAAGACCCAGCGCAGCCCTGCCCGTCTCTGTTTCCACCCTCTTCTTCCATCCCGTTGGGGCTTACCCCATCGCGCAGCGCTCTCCGGCATCCCTCTTCTGCTGACATGGAGGTCCTTGGGGGAAAAAAAAGGACACATGTCGTCGCCAGCTCCTACGGACCCTTCCGGTTGTATCCCTTGAAAAACATGCCTTGTGGATGTTTTGTTTGTGTCTCAGCAACTGGCAGCCCTTCTTGTTCGTGGAAATGTCAGACCCTGCCTTGTTATTGACTGCGCGGCTGGGTCTACGTGTCTCACGGCCGGCGAGGAGCTGGCCTGGGGCGAAGCCGCTCTGCCTGTTTGTGAGCCTGTGTGTCGATGAACATGAATTGCCTCCTGTTTTTTATTTATACAAGTTTTTCTGGGGGAGACAGCCTGCCATCAGTCGGTGTTTTAGGTTGGTTGTCCATGATGAAGAAGTGCTTAGTGGTTGCTCAGCTACTTTTGTTGGTGATTTTGGGTTTCTTGTGAGGTTTTGCTCACGGGTGTGCGTGCAGCCCTGGGTCCGGCTGTGGGGAGGAATGTTGGTGCCCCCGTGTAGCCTGAAAACCTTGAAAAGCTCTGCCCTGGGTGCAAAATGTGCCTTTTGTGCATCAGCTTTTCATCCTTCCTTCCTTTCTGCCTTCCTTCCAGGAGAAAATACTAACAGCGCTGGTGGTCGTAGCATGCTGCCTTGTTCTTTTCTTACGGGAGCGCTAGATTAATGGCAAAAACATGGCCTGGACACTGCTCTGTGGTCTTCAAAAAATCCGTTTGTTTGTTTTTTCCCCCTCCACTCTGGTGTGGCCGGCGCGAGGACGCTTCCCACCTTCCTACCATCTGTTTGCGGATGGCTGAATTCTTGCAAGACAGTAGCAGGGTTTGCACCTGGGCAGCCGAGGGATGCCAGTGGCTCTGTGGATCGCGTGCCGCCCTCCCTCCCAAAGCCATGTCACAAGCTAAAATGGTATTTTCATCTCCCCAGACCTTACAAGTTTTTTAACCACATGCACTTCACTAGATTTTAACTTTTTTTGGCTCAAATCTAAGCAGCTTTAATCAACAGAAATGCTCGCAGTGGCTATAGGTTGCTGCATTTAATAAAGGGTGAGCTTCCCGCCCCCCCCCGGCTTTTTCTTTCCTTTCTTCTTTCTTTTCATCCCTTATTTTGCATTCTGCCGCGCTCGATGAGCGTTTAATCCCTGCCCTTCTGTCTGTTGAGATATTATGTTTTTTTAATAGTGCTTGTTTATGACTAAGGTCAAAGACAGTATTTCAGAACAAAAATTGGACTTAGTTCATAATTGAGTACATATGTATGTTACTGTTTATTTTTATAGTTTGCTAATTTATTTTTAAACAGCTCGGTTGAGCCAACATGTTTATAGGTCTGTTTATCACATGTCTTGCCAGTCGGAGTGCTAAAAGACACATGCTTTTCAATAGCACAGATCTGAAGTTAAATTAGATAATACCGCCAGGTAGCAATTTAATTACAATTAATTGAATGTTTAGATTGAAATGTAGTTTTGCAAAGGCTATAATGGAATACATTTATAAATGTCCGCGGATAAATCTTGGCATTTAAAATGTTATTTGAGCCTGCTGGCGGGGAAATGAAACTCCGCCGAGTGGTTTTGAGGGAGAAATGGGGTACTTCACCACGAGCACCGAAGCGCCTGTGCTTGCAGTCGCTTTGGGTTTGGGCACTGTCCCGGCTGTCGGCGCAAGCTTCTGCGGGTGCCCCTTCCCGTAGCAGGAGCTCGCGGGGAGTTACCTGGTCGGGCGGCTGCGTGGCCTGATCTGGTACGCTGGGGACAGGAAACCAGCCGCCTGTACGAGTCCTGATGGAGAGATAAGGGGTGAGCCGGTGCTTTGCAGGAGGGCAGAGAGGCGTACGTTGGCCAACGTGGAGAAAATGTTTGTCCGGCTGAAACCAAGTCCTCTCGGTCATGCACCGAGCAATTTCCCAAGCTTGCCAGCCGCCGTACCAGATTGTACCCGCGGGCCCTGGCCGTGGGCTGCCTTCGCTGGCCGGGGACGTGCAAAACAGCCGACAAAAGCCAGCTCGGAGGAAGTACCGTCGGCGAGCAGAAGCTGTGAATGAGCCACGCTCTCCGGCCTGCGTGGGGACTTAATCCTCAGCGTAAACATTTTCAAATAGCCTATTGTCAGGAGAGGGAGAGGGAGAATTCCTCAGTTTGACGGTGCTCAAGAATAGCAGGCTTGGTTGGAAAAGGACGAGAGAAACTGCTCTGGCACCGTTTGGTTTTGCTTACACCGGTGGCGTCTGCACGCACTCATTTCCAAGCAAAATGTTAAAATCCCAGTGGTTCTAGCAGGAGCGGGGCTGGATTCTTTGCAGCTGCCTTTTTGGGATCCGGAGCGCTGAGCGAGTCTTGTTTCAAGAGAGAAAAAATAACATAAATAAAAGGAGCAGGAGGTCATAGGTTGATTTTTATCAGGGCTCAGGGATAGATAAGTGATAACCAGAGGAAAGTCACAGCTTGTGCAGCATTCTTGTGCCATGGTGGGCGATCTCCTTTTGAGTGCTTGCATGCTGGGAGGGATGGAGGAGGAAGAGGGGGGGTATGCAAGACCTAAACCCCCATGCAGGGGGAAGCTTTCAGAAATAAGCTGGTGGTGAGCAGGTCCCTGGCATTTCTCAGGTTCTTGGACAGCAAACAAGCCACGAAAAAGGCATTGGGCTGCACACTGGGATGTTTCCATCTGTTCTGTATGTATATTTGTGTGGGGGGACTTGGAGCCTCTCTCTGGTGCTTATCCGGTCAGCTGAGGTGTTGGGTTTTTTCCCCTAATCTCACCTTTGCTGAGTAGGTGATCTCTCCAAATATTCATCCCCAGGCAAGGCATGGCTGAGGCAGGGGCCTGGGGGCAGCACGAATAGCTGTGCAGGTCCAGGTCACCACAGACCTTCTCTGAAGGACCCAAGGTGTTAGCAGATAGTTGAGGAGTAGTCATGTTCTTCTCCTCAGTCTTACTCATTGCTTTCTCCAGCATGTAGCTTTTCTATTTGGGCTTTGCTTGGAGCCAGGTTTCATCCTGTGGCCTTTCGTACACCTGGGATTAGGTCCCAGGTGCTGTCTTTGGGACCTCTACCCCAGCCTCTCTGTGCTCTGGTGGCCCGAGCCAAACGTCCCCACCAAACTCGTGCAAGGCTACCTGCAGGACCCGTCGCTGCTTTGGGCTCCTACGCCTGCAGCGGGGCTCGGAGCGCGTCTGGCACGCTCCGGGGTGAAGCCTTCTGCTTCATTTCCCTTGCAAAGCACCTGATAAAAATGCACACAAACTTTTCGCTGCACTGAACCCAGACACAGCAAGTGGGGCCAACCGGGGCATCTCCTCCAGATGAAAATGCTGATGTAGATAGAGCCAGTGGTGCTCCTGTGCTAATGCAAAACACCCACACAGATGAAAGGAAGGGATTTTTCTGGTTGTGGAGACTAGGTGAAGTTTCCTGATCCAGGCAGGAGATTTCCATGCCTGTGCGAGAGGTTTTCATGAGTGTGACTTCACTAATGGCTGGAATTGAGGCGAGACGTGAGTACAGACAGAGCCTGGAGGAGCAGAAGGGGATGCCATGGTTCATGGTTGCACAAACCGTGAGGAGTCCGTGGGCGCATTCGCACAGTTCCCAGTGACTGGACTCACTGTTTGGGCGGCGGGTGCCTGCTTTTTCCTCAAGCTCTGACAGTTTTTGCCTCGTCACCCGTACTACACCTTGTTTCCCTCTGGTCTTGAAGGGCTGACATGTGCTTCCAGCTCCATGTCAAAGGACAAGTGATGTTGAAATGTGCGTTCTCAAGTTGAGGTGCCCCCAGTGAACCTGGCATTTGGGGTGGTGGCGGGTGGTATTTTCAGAAAGTCAGACTTTCTAGAAAGCCCCCAGGATGGAAGAACCCAAGAGCTCCAGTTTCTGCTCCATTTTTCATGTCAAAGATGAGTTCCCTGTGTGTCCTGATGGACCTCCGTGGTGGGGCCCAGCTTCATGGGCCAGCTCCTGCTGAAGAAACAACAGTGTGATTAGTGGACATGCTTTGAAGCATGTACAAAAATATTTAACTCAGTTAATAGCATTTGCTTTCTTCTTGCTTTCCCCACCAATCTGTAAAGCTCTGGTTCTCTGAGGGCCTGATTTGCATGTGAGCGTGGAGCGGCGGTTTGTCCCCTCGTTTGGTAACTTGTGACTAACTGTCTTAAAAAGCTCTTGTCAGTGGGGTTTTCCCATCCCCTCTCTTTTTAGCTGAAAATAAGTGACTGATTTATTTTTTGTTATCTTACAAAAGCTCACCTCTGGCCTGAGACCAACCAGGGAGAGTTTCTGCTGCAAAGAAAAAGTAGTCCAAAACCAGAGGGTTTCAATGAAAGTCGCAACGTAAAACTGAAGTTACAGCGGCCACCACCAGGTGATTACCATAATGCCGAGTGCTTATTGCTCAGCTCAAGGTTTCCAAACGCTTGGGAACGATTCCAGCTTGTTTGGGCTCACGAACAAAACCTCTCTGAGATGCCGCAGCCGGGGTGGAAGGGATCCAGGCAGCGACGGGAAGCAGCACAGCACCGTCCCCCTGCTTAAGGCTTGTTTTAAGGGCTAAAGCTAACCGAGCATCCCAGAGCGTTGCGGTAGGAATGTTTTAAGGCTGGGTTCAAAACACTTATTTAAAAATAATCAGTCGTGGCCTAAAAGCTGCCTTGCTTACTTATTTTAGGAAGGAGACCGAGAGGTAGGACTGCTGCGTTAAGGATGCTGAAGTGGTACCTGCGTTAGGATCAGATTGCAGTCTTTTTGCATTGGAGGGCATCTTCCTTCACCCCCGATTCTGCTGGCATCCTTGCGAACAAAACCGTCGCCATCGGCAAAGTTGGTGTCATAGAGAACGGCCGCATACACCCTTTTTGGGGTTCGCAGGGGTTTACGCAGCTTAAGGCATGAGAGTTGAGCACGGGAGCAGGTAAACATGCTCTGCTGATTGTCTTCTGCTGTTCGGTTCGTTTGCAGTGGGATCTGTGTTTGCGAAGATCTTTTTTTCCCCTGGGTCTTTGAGGGTAGTCCACTTAAAGGGCTCACAGAGCTGTATTTTCTTTACAGTAATGAGGCAGCATGACATACCAGTCGTGGGAAACCTGATAGACTTGGGAGACCCTAGGAGGGTAGAAAATTACTTAATTTACTTTGTGTGCAATAGTCTTAATTTTCAACTATTTGAACAACTGATTGCTGGGGCAATCATCGGATCTTCAGAGTTAAGATGTTTCCTGCTGGAACGGAGCATTAGCTAAATCAGCGGTGGCTGGGGATGGCAAAACGGAGCGATTGCGCGCGTCCATCTGAGGGTAAAGAGGAGATTAAAATGAGATCCCTGAACCTGAGTCGCTGTGCTTCTTATTTTCTGGGAAGGGTGAGGCAGGTGAAGCTCACCTTGTCTGATGCTTAATTACCCCGGTGTGGAGCTGGGGCTGCGTGGCTCCGGTGGTGGCTGCGGCAGGTAGGAGTTGGGTCCGGTTTCCTTCCGAGCGGGCGAGAAGCCCTCTGCTCCGTGATTGCCCTGTTATTTCATTGTGAGTAAAAAGCGATAAAATCTAGCGCTGGAATTACGTTATGTCTTGGGTGCTTTCTTTCCAAACTAGTAATAATCCTATGTGTCTTTGACCCATTCTGCAGAGACAGAGGGCTGGATTCTGACGCCCTTTTTTTGTAAGCAGTCGGCTGAAGTGAATGGACCTCAAGTAAAGGGATTAGAAACTGGTCCTTCGTTAGGGTTAGGTATTGTGCTGTGAGCGAGTCCTTCCTTGAACAAGTTTTCCCATTGATTTGGACGAGAGGGGCCTTGTGCAGGTACCTACTCATCAAGAAACCGGCGGTTTAGCTCACAAGGGCGGAAATAGCAGCAGCGTAACTGCAGAGCGAGGCACCCGCTCACACGGGGAAGGGCGGTGGGACCTGCTTTATTCGTCAAGATAGAGCTTGTACTGGAGCAAAAACGACAGAGGACTTTTCTTTGTGAAAACTGTACGTGCCACTGAAAAAAAGTATTTGTAATTGTTTAGAAAAGAAATGGGCATGAATATTAAGAGACCTTCTCCTGCCTTTCAGTGTCAGCGGAAAATGAAAAATTCAGTGTGAAAGTATTTTCTTATTTAAAAAAAAAAATCCTGGGCTATAAAATGCAATACTAATTTCTGAAGGCTGAGAGCTGCATGAGTGAGAATATTTAATTACAACGGCAAAGTACAAACATTTCCTAGTGAGCATTCATTGCGTTAATAATAATTAATTAATTCCATGGCTGAAACGTACATCCTGCTCGTGTTCTTTTTAGTGGGCTGGGAATCCGATCCCACTTTTTATTTTATTTTGCTGACAGCCGCCCGGCAAGGCGGGAGGGTAGAGGATGGAGACTGTTTATATAAACAGAGGCTTTATGTTTCTCTGCGTAGATGGTTACGTTGGGGTTGCACGGTTTTGGTTAGCAGACTTCTGCAAACGGAGGCGAGGACTTGAGGCAGATCAGCTGATTCAGGGGGACCGAGTATCTGACTGCTACAGCGATAAGTGTCTGTACAAATATTTATACAATCCCGATAGTCTTTTGAATTGCATTATTACAACACAAAAAGCTGTCAGATTTCCAGGGTTTCCGAGGCGTAATTCTTACGGCTTGCATACAGTTTGCCGGCGGACACGAGCAAGCTCTGCTCGTACTCGAAGCGGGCTCGACCCGTACCCGTACCATCGCCCAGCCGGGAGCGGGGTAGGTGCCGAGCCCGTGCAGCACCCAGCCCGAGCTGATAAGCCCTGCGGAGAGCCTGGCTATATTAGTTCAGGCTTAGCACTGAATTTATGCAACCGCATGGCACAGGGCTGACTCAGAGCAGCCGCGGAGTGAGATTGTGGGCTGAACAAGCTCAGGGCCACCTGCAAAGGGGGTTGGAGAGGTACCCCCCTGCATTTGAGAGCCACGTTTTAATGCCAGGCTGCAAATTCCCACTTTATCCTGACATGCCGCTCCTCCCTTGGGTTGCTCACAGAGAGTCTGACCCCAAGTCTGCAGTCGGTTATAAACCGAATGTCGCATCAGGCCCTGTATAGGAAAATGACAGTCCTCACCCAGAAGAAATGAGGAGGCTGTGGTGGCTTATGCGCAGGTGGGGTGCAGAGCCAGATGTAAATGGATGTGGACTAGGTGTAGAAGGGAAGTCATCTTGTGCCTCTTCTGCTGGAAATCAGTCCAAATATCCACACAGGTAGGTAGCCCAGCGTTGCCGATGGGTGGTGTTTGATGGTGATTCTCACTGCATCTGTGGTTTTTCTGAAAGCTTTCTTGGAGCCGTGGGATTACAGGATCCCGCTGGCGCTCTGGGATAAAACTTGAAAATGTCCCACTTCAGATCAAATATACACGCACAAGGTTTACACCGCTTGCTGCCGTGAGGCCAAAGGGATTATTCCAGATCTACAAAACCAACAAGAGTTTGAGTCAGTGGTAGGGAAGGCTGGAGGCTTCACGAAAGTTATTTGAATAGATTGAATGCTGTTGGTGGCAAGAAGTGGTTGTCCCAGAGCAGGGTCGGAGCACATCAGTAGCTGCCCCAGCCCTGGCAGAGAAGGCCCCATATTTTCGCATGCTGATAGCCGTTGCGTGTCCTGTTGCACACTTACTTGTAAGATTAGGAGTTTGGAAAACGTTTGCAAGGTTGTGAAACTGGAGTCCAGGGCTGCTGCGGGCCTCCTGGTGTCATTCAGCATCACAGCTCAGGATAGTTTTGCTTTTTAGGGGGGTATGTGTGTCTTCCAACAGCTGTGAGTGTATCTCCAGAGGTTTCAAAGGAGTGAGCTCTTTACTTCCAGTGCAGCATTTGTTTGTTTTTAGGGCATGTTTTTCCCCAGGGAAAGAAGAGTAGCAATCCCATGATCAAAGAAACAAAGCAAATTGCTGTGGAATTTTTGCCTAACAGTATTTAAATTTTTTTTAAAAAAAGAGCACATGGTATATAATTTATAAATGAGTCATGCATGCCTCAGCTCTGGCTTCCTGGAGCAGTGTCTGAGACGTCAGGTTCAGCGACCGGTGCTCCAGCAGCCTTTTACGTTAGGTAGCAGAGAGCAGCGCCTGTCCCCGGCGGCAGCCCACCGCCCGGGACCCATTGCTGTACCGCGAGAGCCGAGCCACGAGGCTATGTCATCCCCATCCCCATCCCCTGCTCCCGCAGTCTCGCTGGCTTGGACGGATGAGTCGGATGCAAGAAAAGGATTGAGTGAGTCAGGGAGGGGGAAATCGCCTCCTGATGCTCCCGGTAAGGCATGAAGCCAGGTTTTCCGTGGTGGCTGGTTGATTGGGTGGGACTGCTGTGTTGGCCCTGCTCCTGCAGCACCCGGCGCCACAGCATCCCTGCTCGCCCAGCCGGCTGGTATCGCTGGATGGACCATGCACAGCGCAGCAATGTGGTTAGCCAGATAACGAGGGCATTAACCCTGCTTTTCTGACCGCGTTCTAACGGGAATAGCCCCATTCCTGAAATTTCACCTGCACACGTTACGTTAAAATCGTCTCATTTGGCCGTGAGGTGTGGATTGCTGTTGTGCCCGGCTGCGGTGGATGGGGTGGGATAGCTCCCTCCCTCCCCGCAGAGTTACCGGAGCTGTTGTGGGGCAGCGCTGTGCTTGGAGAGGCTTTGCCGGGGCAAGGATGATTAGGGCTGGTTTTCTGGAAGTAATGGGGTAGTGCTTAAAAATGCCTAATCGGCTCGGGAGGGCTGCACGTGTTTCCCTGGCAGCCTCTTCTAGCTTCCAGCAGGGATGTGCTCTGCGACTTCAGCATCCCAGCTTCAGAGCTGGCAGACGGAAACAGTAAGTGCTAAGGGCAAGTTTAAGGCGGCATTATTAATTTCAGAAAAACAAAACCAAAAGGTCTGTGTAGTGTATTGCTCAATGTATAGCGTAGCTCTGCTGACCAGAAGCATTTTCTCTGGTGTCTCGTGGGCAGTATAGCTGGAGCAGGCAGGTTTTGAAGCAGACAACTGTGCCCCGTTGCTATGTCTTCCAAGGTAGCTCTGTCCCTCTCTGGATGAGCGTAGTGGCACGGGACATCTTCATCTTGAATGTCAGAAGTGGTGACTGTAGGGAAATGCCGCTTTTTAAAAGCTCAACTTTGGAACTGTGGGATGTGCAGCACAGGGGACATGCACAACAGCCGAGTCTGTAGCCTTGCGGCTGGTTACAACCCGCACGGGTCAGATCCTGGTCACCCCCATCTCCTCCTGAAGTGGGCAGGGGGTGGTGGCGCGTGCTCCTGGGGCCGACTGAGCTGGGAAGTGCTGTTCAAGGGCCGAGTATTACGACTTTGCAAGGAATTTTAACATATCTGTGTTTATTACGAGCGCCTTCCAGCAGTACCGCGTGCCCGGGCGGACAGACGGACAGGCGGCAGGATCCTGCCCCCACGAAAGCCCGCGGGGAGCCTGCAGCAAACCCCGCCGGCCGCCCAGCCGCAAACCCAGCTGCTGCCCAACGCGTTGCCTAAATGGGCAGATGTCAACGTTGCTCAATGCGACGGAGACCTGAACGTCTGTTTATTAACGGATAAGATGGTCAGGCCGGCGTACGACGCGTGAGCCGGCCTGTGCAACTCCTGTGGTTTCCAACCGTACTTATCGAGGGAGGGGGCTGCCTCCCCAGAGAGGGTGTTTCCTCTAATCGGTAACGTCACATGCCAATGGCAGGCAGATGTGTGGGGGGCAAAGGCTCAGCTTTTTCATAACAGCCGCTTTCACCGAGCTCGGGGGAAGGAGTCGTCTAAGGCAAGGCTGGGGAGTTCGAAAGGAACATTTTGCTCGGAAAAAGAAAAGACTCAAATCTTCCCCGAGAAAGGGTGGAAGCAGGGACCTCACAGCCGCCCCCATGGCCATTAATTTTCACCATCCAACGTAGAAGGAACCGACTCATCCCAGTATTGCCTAGCAATAAGTTTAGCTCCAAAACCCCTTCCCCGAGTCCTTCAGAGGCTTCTTCTATTGTCCGCCCTGCGGCCCCGAGACACCGCAGGCAGCACACACGGGATGGTCGTGGGCTCAATTTAACGGCATCTCTCCCGCTTATCAGACTATATAATAAACATGGCTTTTAGGGGGGGATTTTTTGGGGAGGGGTGCGAGGCGGGCGGTGAATGGGGAGGCCAGACACCATTGTCTGGCAAGAATGCGAGTCCCCGGGGGCGAGCGCGCCTGGGCTCGCCTTCCAAATTGTCCCAGCATCAATCCCCCCTCCTTTGCGGGATTTCCTCCTCCAGCCGGGGTTTTGTTTCGGAACAAGCGTTGGTCAAACAAGCTTTTGTTTGCGGTCAGTCGCTTGGCACACATACACCACTTCTGGTGGGGGACAATGAGGAAGCTGTTTCGGGGGCAGCTGCGGTGGGACTGAAAGGGAATACTGATGGAAAAAGGGCGCAGGGAGGAAATAGCTGGGTGGAAATTAATTGGGAGGATCTTACGAAGTCCGGGTGCTGCGGCTAGGTTGGGAGGGCGGCGGGGATTCCTTCGACCTGGCTGCCTCGCCCTGCTTGCTGTCTTGTGCTGGTTTGTGTTGCTTTTTCCCCAGGATACATAGGCTCTGACCAGCAAGAAAGTTGGACAAAATATTTGCAACAGTGCATCTAAAAAGCTTTCTTTCAGGAAGAAGTAAACTATTTATGGCAATAACAGAGTTTAAAAGGAATTGTATGAGTGAGACTGACTTCTTTGTCAGCAAAAATTGCAGCAAAACCTGTTCATAGATGACATTACCTAAATGACATTACGTACGTACGTCCTTTCTTTCACATTTCCTGTAATCCTGTTACGGCACTGTCCCATTACCTCAAGCACTGTCATCTTTAAATGCTGTCAGATCTTAACTGGATGGCCAAGGACATTGGAAAAGGATCGAGGTGAAGCTGATGGCAATTTCAGACCTGGCCATCTCCCAGCCTGCCCCCGCATGGGGTGTTTTCTGATAAAACGTTCAGGTAAAATGATGACTCAAGGACTTTTACATCTTTTGAGGAGCTGCCACCCATCACCGTGATGTCTGGCATCCTTTTTGGGGAGCACAGGGGGCTGGGTGCAGACGGGGTGTCGGAGATGCTGGAGGTGGCAGGTGCAAGCCGTGTGCTTGCTGGTGCTTGTTGGAAGGCACTCAGGCCCATGAGAAAATGAGGACCCGGAGGTGAACGGGTGGCAAATGCCTCTGCGGGACCGTGGGCAATGCTTCCGCTCCCCGTCCAGCCTTCACAGAATCACAGAATCACTAAGGTTGGAAAGGACCGTCAAGATCATCAAGTCCAACCATTAATCCAGCGCTACCATGTTCCCTAAACCATGTCCCGAAGCGCCACATCCACACGTTTTTTGAACACTTCAGAGATGGCGACTCCACCACCTCCCTGGGCAGCCTGTTCCAATGCTTGACCACCCTCTCGGTGAAGAAATTTTTCCGAATGTCCAATCTAAACCTCCCCTGGCATAACTTGAGGCCATTTCCTCTCGTCCTATCGCTGGTTACTTGGGAGAAGAGACCAACACCCTCGTCGCCACAACCCCCTTTCAGGTAGTTGTAGAGCGCGATAAGGTCTCCCCTCAGCCTCCTCTTCTCCAGACTAAACAACCCCAGTTCCCTCAGCCGCTCCCCATAAGACTTGTGCTCCAGACCCCTCACCAGCTTTGTTGCCCTTCTCTGGACACGCTCGAGCACCTCAACATCCTTCTTGTAGTGAGGGGCCCAAAACTGAACACAGGATTTGAGGTGCGGCCTCACCAGTGCCGAGTACAGGGGCACAGTCACTTCCCTACTCCTGCTGGCCACACTATTCCTGATACAGGCCAGGATGCTGTTGGCCTTCTTGGCCACCTGGGCACGCTGCCAGCCGGCTGTCAACCAGCACCCCCAGGTCCCTTTCTGCCGGGCTGCTCTCCAGCCACTCCTGCCCAAGCCTGTAGCATTGCATGGGGTTGTTGTGGCCAAAGTGCAGGACCCTGCACTTGGCCTTATTAAACCTCATACAGTTGGCCTCTGCCCATCGATCCAGCCTGTCCTGATCCCTCTGCAGAGCCCTCCTACCCTCCAGCAGATCAACACTCACACCCGTCTTGGTGTCATCTGCAAACTTACTGAGGGAGCACTCGATCCCCTCATCCAGATCATCTATAAAGATACTGAACAAGACCGGCCCCAGAACCGAGCCCTGGGGAACACCGCTTGTGACCGGCCGCCAGCCGGATTTAACGCCGTTCACCACAACTCTCTGGGCTCGGCCATCCAGCCAGTTCCTCACCCAGCGAAGAGTAAACCTGTCTAAGCCACGAGCCGCCAGTTTCTCCAGGAGAATGCTGTGGGAGACGCTGTCAAAGGCTTTCCTGAAGTCCAGGTAGACAATGTCCACAGCCTTTCCCTCATGCACTAGGCGGGTCACCTGGTCATAGAAGGAGATCAGGTTCGTGGCATTAATGGCCGTTTGCAAAGCATGCCGAGCTCATTGGACTTAAGGTGCTATTAAATGCAACATCTGGGTGTTAATTGTTATTAACATTATTGCTCTCTTGCTGTATTACTGCTAAAAAAATGACGTGAGGCCGACTTCTTTTAGTCCAACCGCGAATGCGCCGCTGTGGTTTTTCAAAAGCGCTACGAGACGTGACAGCAAATGGGAAGATTGCGACTTCTGCTGTTTAGCCGCTGAATATTCAGCGCTCTTAAGCCTGAGGAGTGGGAAGCATTGGTGTCAAAGCAGTAGCCTGTTTAAACTGGCAGCTCCTGTCGTCAGGCTATAATAGAGATGATGATAATGGCCAGCTCTGGGGGCAGGAACTGTCGTTTCGTTATCTCCGGGTGCAGTGCTGTGCTCCAAGGGGCTCTGGTCCCCTGTGACGGCCGCCGGACCTGGCTGCAGTGCAAATAACAGCAGCCTTGGACCTGAAATATTCACTGCAGACCAAAGTCTGTGGTCAGGTGTGCGGTGATGTATCTGGTTGCCGTTCTTTGGTCCCGTCAGCAGGTTTTCCTGAAAAGCCAGTTTTTCCCGGGGGAGGCTGTAGGTCGGCAGTGAGGGTGGCGATGCTGGTGGGGACTGGCGCGTGGCTTCCCTGTGAATTGTCCCGGCTGCGTGGATGTAGAGGTGCTGCTGGCACCGCAGAGCATGTCCCGTGTCCTCCTGTGCCTCGGGATGTACAGCAGCAGATGTGCGCTGACTCTGCTAGCTAGGTCCAAGCCCCCTTGTCGGATACGTTGTCAAAGACAAGACATAAAGAGCCAGAAAAGGAAGACTCATGGATGAAGGTCAGGGGAGCGGCTCCCTTCTGAACAGCAGCCACATTCATTTGTCCCAGCGCAAGGGCTCAGAGTTTAGCCCCAGTGATGCTAAAGAGCAGGGCCTGGATCCCCAAATCTTCCTGCTGAAAAATAACAGCGCATGGAATAAGGGGTCATTTGTCCCAAGAAAGGGTATCATCGTATGGCCATGTAGACTACGTGGAAGATTATTCGCTTAATCAGGTGAGCCGAGGGGTTTTTTATCGCTATCTGTTGCTGGTATCTAAGTGCTGGCAGTTACAACGTTTAATTGCATTGTCCTCTGAGAAAATGCTTATCTTGCTAAGAGATGGGGGTCTGTGCAATCAGTGTTGTACACTTAAAAACTCTCGTTTCCATTTCATTTTTTACCATCAATGTGATCTTAACTCATCCTCCCAGGCTGGTCCTCTGGTCTTACCCTCCACCCATCCGAGGCTGTGCATAGGCAAAAGTCTCCACGCCAGATCTTCCCAAACGAGTGCCGTCCTCACCTGCCGCTGGCTCTGCCCCCTTCTCCTGCGTGGGGGAAAAGTGACCTTCAAGATGTGCTGGAGCCATCTCATCTCCCCTTGCGTCCCACGGTCCCCAGCGGGGCTCTCCCTGGAAAGGTCTCAGTCCGGTGCTCCTAAACTGGCCACGGTTTGTGCATCGCTGCCCCATCTGGCTACTATAAATTGATACTTTTTTTGGATGCTGGAGGAGAATTTTTCTCTCTTTTCTAAGTCTCTTAATAACTGAAGACTTGAGTGTAAAAGCACTAACTGCACTCTGTTCACTGGCGGTTTTTTTCAGTCATAGCTTGGCTTTTTTTACCCCTATAGGCACAGGAACCATTTATAGCCGAGGTGGGCCGAGTTTGCAACTTATTAATCTCTCCCTTGCGTGTGGGTTGAAAAGAGACACCATGCCTTTATCAAAAGCCAGGCTAGCACAAAAGCCTATGCAAAATCATCATCAAATCCTATTAGAGGTGGAAAATATCTCTTAGATCATCTCATTCATTTCCCTGCCAATGCTAGACTGTTCCTGAGAGTTAATTTTCTAGTGTCTGCCGCCGACTCCCTGTGTGACTGCAGGTCTGTCATCTTGCCTTTGGGTTGTCACCGTAACTTCCACTCGTTTCTTTGCATTTCCAAACAAGCCTCGTTTTGTTCAGTGGTTGCCTGTGTTAGTATTTGCCCTGTCTTACATATTATCAGTGGTTTCTGCTAGGAGAGCATCACCAGACCTTGCTTGCGGCTGGGAAAGGCATCCCCATGGGAGAGGGAGCTCAGGGATTGCTGCTTCCCGGCCAGGGGCTCCATCCACTGCAGCCACCGCTACCTGCTGTAGGCATCGGGCTAATGAACATCTCAGAGGGAGGTTTCCCTCCCGAGGTGGCGGCCGTGGGTTCAATGTGAGCAGGTCATCCCCCGTAAAGCTCTCCTCCCAACCTCTGCTGGCACCGCCTTCCATAAGCTCCCACCCCGAAGTCCTGGGCTGGCTGTGACATCAGCTCGGCAGGAGGATAAAATAATAATAATTTGAAGCTGGAGCTATTTATAGCATTAAGCAAATGCAGATTTCATCGGGGTTTGTTTCAGAGGAGGAACCGGTGTGTAGCAGTGGAGTAACCTTACTTGTAACTTCCCACCGGCGCTGGTGGCGGTGATTGAATTCCCCGATGCGGTGAGGGTCTGGGTAGCCCTACCAGCGCCGGGAAGGTCAGTCCGGCAGCTGTCACCCGGAAAGCATCAAAAGCATGAGCTGTCGATAGCGACCCGCATTTGCAGAAAATCTGAGGGCTTTCTAATTAACTGAGGATCTCTAAATTAGAGCGAAGCCGCTCGACAAGCCCCCTCGTACGCCTTAAGTGTCAGGGCTCAGCTGATCGCCGCATCTAACAAGCGGCTGATTTTTAACAGTAGCTCCGAGACTCAATCAGCTCCTAATGGCTCCGTTTCAAAACGTTTCAGTGCATTTTTCGTCTCTTACTCTGGAATTTATGCTCTTTGTTCCCTGCTCAAATATTCTGGCACTTTTCCTTAATTTCAGGCTTCTGCCTTGCGACGGCTTCTCTGCCCTAACTAGGCAGCTCATCGCTTGCCTTTCCCCGCACGCGATCCTCTGCCGCGGCCGCTCGCTCTGCTTTCTAATCAGTGAGTTTCAGAAAGTCCTCCCTTTCTCTCCCCCCAACACATAGGCAGTGCTGCGGGGTACGGAATTTCATAATTAGAAGGAAACCCACGTTTAAACAGACCACCGTGTAGTAAGAGCTGAAAAGTGGGTTTATTTCGGCTTTAAACCCGTTCCCTTTAAGATTGCGAATGCAGTTTGCAAATGCACCTGATCTTGACCTCCCTCCTGCCGCTTTTACGCAGTGCCGCAGATTTGGGCACCGGCACTCCTGATTTACACCGTGGCAAATGAGATCGTTTTGGCTGTATTCACAGCGGAGTAAGAATATGCACATTTCAGCTGAGGGCTTCGAGCTGCTGGGAAAATGACGGGGGGAATCTTTCCCGACGTGTAACTCCTGTTGCCGGTAACGAGACCCACGCAAGGCATCCTCGGGAAGGCGGCAGGATAAACTCCTACGTAAGCAGTGGTTAGAAACAGATAAGTACTGTTGAGGAAGGTAGAGGGTTAATCAGCGACTCTTTAAGACTTTTCCGCATGTGTTTATGTTCAGCTGCTTATCCATATCTTGGCAATTATTCACGTGAAATAGAATATAAATCCTGCTGCCTAATTTTTCTTCGAAAAATTTCGCGAGGTAATCAAATCCTGAAGTGCACATTCTATTCCGGTGGTTTTATCAGTAAATCAAATTTTTATCGTTTATCAGCAAAAGTTAGATTTAAGCATCCTCACTGTAATGTTTGAAAGATGAACATTTGTTTCAGCGGGTTCCGTGCCAATCAATAATCTTCCAGCTTGACTCAGCTATCAATTATTGCCGCAATTATTTGTCTAGTTGGATATTTAAAATGTCATCAGAAAGAGATGATTACATATTCCAGAAAGCAAGGCACTGTATAATCAGATGAACTGAATCCAGTTAAATGTAGTGTGGTACTAACCTGTCCTTCAAAGCTGAATTCTGCAGCCGCGACTGAAACAACAGCTTTCTGCATTATTGTAAGGAAACAGATCTTAACCTTGGAACAGTGCGTGTTATTGGGGTCGGGTAATACTCGGCGAGAGGAGACCTTGCAAGCCTGGAAATTGAATCAGCCCTTTACTGACAGAAAGGAGGGAGGGATTTTTTTGGGGGGGGAGGGCTGGTTTTGTTGGATTTCATCTGCAAATCTATAAATAAGAAAATCGACTCTGTCTGCTTTTCTGGGAATTTAAACTCCTGAGCTCGAAGCGCCAAATTTTTGTATGCCCTTTTTGCATTCCTTGACTTGATGTATGTATGGTGAATACTCTCTGTGCCCCGAGAACGCAATAAAGCTGTAGCAATTCTTGCAAGTCTTACATCCTCCAAACTCCAGATATTTAGAGTATTATATCATTTTCAACTTCAAGGATATCTCAACGATGGAGAGGAGACAGAATAAACCGGAGGAGACCAGACAACTTTACGACACCTTTTGGACCTATTTTCAAAGCAGGGAGGGGGAAATATATATATATTACCGATTCTGCTAATACTTGCTTGTGCAAGTTATGAAACTAAACATCGTAGGATCTGGTGCAGCACTTGCTGTGCTTGCAACTCCGTGGTGACATTGAACTTGCTCAGGGACAGAATAAACCTTTGCCTTCCTGGCAGATGATTTGCAGGCGGAGGTTTCGTTTGGGGGGACCTGCAGTTCCCCTGACCCACTTTGTCAGAATGGTTTGCTGCTGGCTAAATATCATTAATTTGAAAGTGAGAGGAAAGTGAGCCAAAGGGGAAGTCTGGGAAGGAGGAGAGTGATGAGGGTCCGTTTGGGGAAGGAAAAGGTGGAATAAGGCTCTCAAGGAGAGCCCCTGTTCATGCACGTCCCCAAGCCCATTACTTGACTGAGGGCTGGGGCTCTCTGGCTCCACCGACACCCTGCCCAAAGCACTGGTGGGAGCAGGGGTGCTGTGGGATGGAGAAGGGGACCTCAGCAGCGCCCGGATGGCGAGAAGGGCCACGGGGAGCTGGCAGGGACCACCACATCTCTGCAAGGCGGTGGTTTAAATGTGTGTGCTTTACAGAGCCGGGCACGTCAATTAGAGATGCTAATATGCGAAACGCAGCAAAAATAAAGCAAAGCCATAGGTGACGAGGAGAGTCGACGGCCTGGCAGTGCCCCGGCGGCAGCGTCCCCGCCGGCGAGCAGCGGTGGGAAGGCGCCAGCCCCCGTTTCTCCCTGGGAGGCGGCTCACAGCCCTTTCAAAATGCCAGTGCGCTTCGGTGTCTCCAGGAGAGCCCCGTGCAGTGCCGGCTGCAAGGCTGAGCGATGCCGGAGCTGCGACGCAAACCGAGAGAAACACCGCACCGCTGGCATCTGCCAGGCTTCGGGAGAAAACGGTAGGAAAGGAAACAACTCATCACATGGGTGTATGAAAGTGAATAAAATGATTGGAGCTGTATAATTAGAACACTGCATTTAAAAAGTGAATTATTGACTTGATTGTCCCCAGCAGCCACCTGGTAAATGCATCGTTATGAACCGTTGGAGCAAGGTGTCGTTCGACGGGTAGTCAAGTTAGGCTTTGAAAGGGCTTCGATGCTCTTTTTGGGGCAGGGCATAGATGTGACTTGGTCCTCAGTGGGTCACAACCCAGGTGGACCTTCCAGCACGGGACACGCCTGGTGCCAGGGAGGTCCAGAGGAGCTGATGTAGCAGATGTCATCCCAGCAGTGCCACTCCTGTTTGAGTCCGTTCATCTACAGCCCCCGTACCTGTGCTCGGGAGAGGCAGTCCGGGTGAGGCGGGCGAGGAAGCCTGTGCATCTGGGATCTTGGTTACTTCGCTAATGGTATTTTTAGAGAAATGAGATGGTATCAGTGAGGAGTTCCTCGTACGGGGCTGACAACGCCATGTGGTTTGCTCTTCAGGTCCCACCACCAGTGGTTGAAGTTAATGGAGCTACTCCCCATGTGATGCTGCGGTCTGCATTGCCTGTATTTCTCCATCCCCGTAGTGTTAGCGTTTAGGGTGCGTATATGTGCGTCATCGGGTCTTCTTTGCTCGAGGGGTTCTTTTTAAAACTTCATTCAAAGCTGAATTTCAAGCCCAGCGTTATTTTCCGACGGCAGGTTTCTTCTGTTCCTCACTAATCGAGGCACGACAGATTTCCACCCCCCTTAAGTTTTAAAAAAGCACAAAATCGGCCTGATTTTGCAGCCTGATACCTTACTTGCCAAGTTGGAGCTCGAAGCAGGTTTTCGCGGTGGCCAAATTGTAATCGCCTTGAAAATGGTGACAGACGTTGAGGTCAGGCCGGTACGCCTGTCAGCGCTGGCATGCTACGGCGGAACCCCAGCACCCCACGCCTCCCCACCGAGGCTCCGGCAAACCATGCATTTTGTTGCTTGTCCGTAACAAAATATTTTTCCTGCGGGGAAACTAGGTGGTATGAAGTTTGCACTTCTCCTGCAAGGGCCTGATGTTCCCCAGGGTTACGCGAAGCCCGGCTGCCGGGCTGCGGATGGAGCCCTCCTCGCTCCTGCCTGCGTCCCCCGCCGAGGATGCTGCACGTCGCTCACCTGCAGGGAGGAACTGCCCTCCCTGTTTCCAGCCCTTCGCACTTGTTCTTTCCTCGGGTCCACAAAAACATCTGTTTCGTGGAAACCTGAGCAGTGTTGCAAAACCCGACGAGAATTTGGCTTTGGGAGAAAAAGGTGAATTCCTGGAGTTCCTAACTCCAATCTAAATGTTTGAATGGCAAAGCAATGCCAGGTCTTCCTTTGTTTTTATTATTGCTGTTGCTTGGGTTTCTTTTTGAAGTTCGGGTCATGGTGTTAGCGTTTCGGTCCGGTTCTTCTTTAAAAGAGGGGCTTTTAAAAGGAGGTGTAATGAAAAAATGGCATTACTGATACTCAGTTTAGAAAACAGTTTGTCAGTTTTATTAAAATGATTTCAGGGAGTTTGAATTTGCGAGAAGAAGAATTATTATCAGGAATATCGGTATGTCTTTTATCAGTAAGTCGTAGATAAGGAAAGGATAGTAAAGACGTGCTCAAAAGGGGCACTGAGGGTCCCACAAAGCAAAACATCTTCTAGAGTTTTGACATTCTCACAACTAAGCCGGTCCCAGGACCCGCCATCAGGCCTGTTCATAAACAACGTGGACCTGATTTGCAGAATTTTGTTGTTCAAGTGCACAACAGCAATGGTGCTTCTCGTTTCACAAG
The DNA here is from genome assembly GCF_964289735.1 of Phaethon aethereus. Classification (NCBI taxonomy): domain Eukaryota; kingdom Metazoa; phylum Chordata; class Aves; order Phaethontiformes; family Phaethontidae; genus Phaethon; species Phaethon aethereus. Next base: position 126,281,030 of record NC_138576.1, read on the forward strand.
CAGTGCTGCGTCACTTCCTGGAGAGTTTTGGGGACGTTTTCCTTTTTCAGTGCTTCTGAATCCGGTTCATCTAGCGATAAAGAGAAAAGATTAGAGAGGCAGTAGCCTGTTGTATACAAATGCAGCTACTGCTGTTATTTATTATTATTATTATAATTATTATGATGACAACAGCAACAACGCTGATGCTAACAGTGCTAACAGCTACTTATAACCGGTTTAATGACGGACCAGGTTAATAACGCGCCTTTTGCAATCTGGAGAATCGGGAGGAAGAATCGGTGCAAGAAGGAAAATAAAAAATATGTTTGGGCAGTTACAGTTCCCCATCTGAACCGATGCTGCTGACTACCAGGAAGAGGTGAGTCATGACAAAGCAGCTATTTCTTACCAAGGGAGAAGTGGGCTGCTGCAGGCGTGGAGTGGACCCACTTATCTCTCAGCCCTGCGACGCTTCCTGCGTCCCGACCGTTTTACTTCGCTAGTTTTCAGTTGAAAGGAATTTCAGCAGTACGGATTTCCAAAAGAGAGGAGGGGGGGAAAGAGATATTTGACAAGCCAGATGGAGAAGAACCGAATCAAGTACAAGTGGTAACAATTAACTCAATTTTTTTTCTTCCCCCCTTTAAATACCAGAACAACTCCCAATTTATCAGCCCAAAAATCAAGCAGTCAGTTGACATTAAAGCCGAATAAAGAAGTTCCTGCGTTTGGCTCAGGCTGTTCCTCCGATAATTGTTTGGTGGCGAGCAGAAGAGCGGGGGGTGCTCACTGCAGCTTGCAGGTGTTTGAGTCGCTTTTAACTTTCGTTCTCTGCAGTTTGATAGCAAAAGGTATGTACGTGCCCCCATAGGCGCAGGTGGCCCAGTAAAGACCCCCGGGCTTTGCTTACACGTGCAGGATTTTTGGGAAAGGTGAAGGAGAACACAGCAGCTACACCACCGAGGCTGGTGGCGTTGGCTGGCGGCGAGATGCTGCCGAGAGCAAGGGCTGGACCGTCCGGACAGCGAGGGGCAAATCCTGGTTTGCTCGGAAATTTCTCTGGCACAGGGATTTCTCCAAGGGAGTAAATCTGCAGCTGTGAGCGTAATCCTTGCAAACACCATTGGCACGTATGCAGTCACTGCTTACGCCGCTGTTTTGTTTGTGAAAACACTGGCAAAACTGGGGTGTCTCTAATACTGCGTGTTTGTCTGGAGCCCGTACGATGCCCTGTGGTAAAATACGCGTTATATTAATATTTTGCTTCTTAATCTGGTGGTCCTTCCACAACGACGTCCTGTGCTGTGGGCTGCCTGTTTTGGATAGGGGTACCGAGAGGATGCTGCACGTGGTGTTTCAGCGTTGCTCTTCCGTAAAGCACTGGTGTGTCCGGCGAGCAGCTTTCCTGGATCCAGCCCTGACTTTTGAGAAACGAAGGAAGCTCTTCCAAAGCACATTGGCACACGCCTGCAGATTATTCCATTACTCACTTGGCAATGCCTGAACTTGCATGCCTAGTTCCAGAAATCCTTCCCACTCCCCCCAGCAGTGGCATCTAGCTGACAGCTTCTCCTCCCAGCTGGTCTTCTCCCCAGCATATTGTCTGGCTTTGCTGCTGGTGGCTGTGGACATGGCTGTGGGTCTTGCTCGGAGCCAGCTATATTGTGCCTGGAGACGCTGGCTTGCTTCAGCTTGGACTTTGAGCGTGCTGGGTGTATCTGTGAGCACAGTACAGAAAAACCAGCTTTTTTTTTAATATAAAAAAAGCCCCTTAATGCTGAAGGCAGCCACCACTTCATATTTTACTGAGTAATTTTGCCAACTGCCCTTAAAGGCACTCAAATGCCAATATCCGTCCCACTCATTTGTTAACATTTTTCGGATCAGAAGCTAAATCTGTCACTTGTGTGTCACTGGTTAAATCACTTCTTTCGGGGGCATGGCAGGCAAGAGCTGTTCTGCCGCTTTTTTTTTCGGCAGGACCCAATAACTTGAGAAACACTACACATTTGTGCTGTAGTGAAACGCCGTGCCCTGTCACTAGTCTTTTGCTGGCCAGGGTGTAGAAAAGGAATCGGTACGTAACGGTGGGCGAGACTTCAGTGGGTGAGACCGGTCAGGTTTCATACTGGCCCCACGGTTGTCTTTGGTACACGGTATCCCCGTGTAATTCTCCTAAAGGGGTCATTTCCCAAATGCGAAGAAAATGAGCAGTAAAATTGAGGGGGAGGAAAAATGTACATGCAAAAGTGCGAATGGTAATTGGAAGCTATTTGTAAAGACTTGGATGAGCTGTCCAGGAAGGAGAGGGCAATTTTGGCCCAAATCCAAACCCTACTTCACCCGCTTCAGTGGTGAGATGAGAACAGCAATTAGATATTAAAAAAATCAATATATGACAATTAAAAAAATGGAAAATAGATAGCAATCAATCACAGTGAGAAACCATGGTGGGTAGAGAACTGGTCAGGGGCACTGAAGATGCCGAGGAAGACTCATGGCTGGCACAGATGGGGAGAAGAGGAGAGCTTCTCAGGGTCCTGGAGAAAAGAGAAACCCTAGAAGTGATGGATGGAAGAAGCAGTAAGGTAGAAATTTTTAATAAATATTTCTGCTGTAGACCTGGAAAGCAGAAGTGTTACGTTTCTGTATCATAGGCGGGTGATGACATTTTTTCTAGCTCATTAGTAGCCAAGGAGGATTTTATACAAGGTCCAACGGAGATAAATATTCTTAAATGAAAAGGCCCTGACAACTTGCACCCAAGAATCCCTAAAGAGTTAGCATGTGATGCTGGTATTTAATAAAGCTTATGGACTGGGAAAATGCCATCAAGAGCTGGTCGGGGTAACCGTGGGAGAGCTGGCAACACTTTGCTTATCTCTTCTGGGCAAAATAATTGAAGAGACGATATAAGATTCAATGGATAAAGAATTAAAGGATAGAAATATAATTCATGCCACTCGACTTAGATTTATGGAATATAGATCTTGTCAAATAAACCTGATTTCATTCTTCCAGATGACAACTTTGGTTGATAAATGTAGATGAAATAGACTCTGCAAGGCGTTGGATGCGGTGCTGCGTGACATTGTGTGTAGGAAGACCGAGCCCTGGGTGGTATCGCTAGCACAGGCGACTAAGAGCCAGCCGACAGATTTGGGAAGCGGGTGCTTAGCTGGAGAGGCATCGGTGGATGGGAGAGGTCAGCAGGGGCTGGTGGGAGCCACAGCGGTGGTTAGCATTTCGTTGGTGATTTAGAAAAAAATGTGCAATTGCAACTGATGAGGGCTGTGGATAAAGCAAAGGTGGGTGGATGAAGAGCAACAGGGTTGGCTTTGTGGGGGGTTTGGAAAGACTATCAAGTGGGGTGTGTTGAGAGCATGGTTGGGTACAACCTGCTGTGGTGCCCGTCTAGAAGAGGGGGATCGGGGCAGTGGGTACAGATCCAGGGTGCGGTACCCCGGGAAGGCAGCAGCTCTTGCAGGAGGCTTAGCTGAAAACCAACTCCATCCCAGCACAGTGCTGGGCTGAGAAGGGCTAGGCTGGTCCTTGAGTAGTGGAGGAGGATGGAGAGGCGGCTTCAGGATGGAAAAAATGGCTATATTTTGAAGTGTGCCTTGATTTCAGGGTGCACAGGTATCCTTGGTGTGTATGGTGGGCAGAGTGCATACTAAGGGGGTAGCTGTGGGAACCGACTGCGGTGGCAAGCAGTGGGTGCTCTTGTCTTCTGAGCTGGTTTGAATGGTTTTCGCTGGGATTTCGTGCTTTGCCCTAAAGACTGTTCACGGGCCTGGAGGAGGTTACACTTTACCCGAAGACATCGTCTTTGGTCATGGCACAGGACAACCGAGCGACGTGTAATGCAGGAAAAGTCAGAGAGTGAGAGCTGGTGGTCCCTTTCGCCCGGGCTCCAGCCCCACTGCCGGTGGCCGAGGAGGGCTGGTTCAGCAGTGACCCTCTTCGCGTCTCGGCCTGAGGGATTCCCACTAGCCTCTTGGAAACTGGCCAAAGCTCCGATGGCATCACAACGCTGCTTTGGATAACACATCCCATCCCATTGCCGCGGTGGGTGGCGAGGCACAAAGAGCCCCGTGGGAGCATCTCCAGCTCTGTCCTCGGCTAGCACCGGTCACTGCATCTCCCTGCTGTGCTGTCCTCGCTTGCCCGTGGTCTTGTCCAGGTGCTTTAGCTGGAAGCCCATGCGGTCGTAGAGCCTGGCCCGTAGCTAGGAGAGAGCGGATCCACAGCCTTTGGGTCCTGCAACCCCATCTGGCTTTTGGGGGGACCCGAACGCTGTACCGAAAAGCATGGTGGTGGGACAGGGGGAAGGAAAGGCGAGTCTCCTCCAACGCCGGAGGCTGCGGCAAGCGGTGTAAGGACCCGTCTCGCCGCTGGCGGGCAACGCGTGGATTAGTGCCATAATTCTTGCAGTTTGGCAAGGCTGCACCAGACTGGAACGTATCTCTAGGTAGTGATATGGTCAGTCAATAGCCTTCATAATTAATCAAGCACTAATAGACAAATTAGAAATTGTGTCTTTTCAAAGCAGGAGGTGGAGGCAAATGGCTGGTGGATTTTAACTGTTTCGCTGCTTTATTTTATTGCCTGGTTTTATGTTGCTCCCTTGAAAATGGTGGGTTGTTTAGGGAAGTTTTGTACATAAACATGATTTTAAATTTAAATTATTATCTTGATTCCCAAACGCGGATGGTGAGTTGAAAACTTATTTTTCAGGCAAGCAAATGAAGAATAATATTACATTTTACACTCCACTAAATCAATGTAGCCCTAATTTGGCCATGCAGGAAATCAATTCTAGTCTTTATAACAGTCGAAGATGTTATGAACAAAGTAATTTTGCAAATTATGGCAAGTAACACATTTATTGATGACTGTAGTTTAGGAATTTAGAATTTGTGAGTGCCGTAATACAATAAGGCCATACTGGCAGGAGCTGAGTGAAGTACAGATTATACAGTGAAACCGTAATGCATCATTTGCTATTAGTGGACTGGTAATAATTACCAGTTTCAAAGCAGCTTTTTCGATGTAATCTTTAGTCTCAGTCGTAACAGCCCTTCTCATTGACATTATGATTACACGAGCTGCCCTTATGATCTAGAAAATCTAGTTGATGGGAATGCTAAAATGTGGTAGCAAGCGCTCGATGTTGTATCCTCATTATAAGACAAAATGCTATTTTCTCTGACCTGATCTATAAGGTAGAGAGGCGAGGTAGCCTTACGTTGTTAGCTCCTACCGTGGTGTTAAAAACTTCCACTTCATTACGGCGAAGCAAGATGAAATTTTCCCACTTACGATGTTTTCCCTAGCTCACAAACGAGCATAGGAATGTGCAAGTCCAATTGAATTTCCCTCTAATTTCAGCAGATTTAAGTATTTATCTGCACTCGCATGCCTGGCACATAACTAAACACCGCAGCGCATTTTATTTCGACGCCGGCTTCAGGATGAAACGTTAAATATTATTCCAAGGGCTTTTGAAGCGATTAAAGTGTTAAATGCCTGCTGTAGACGACCGAGTCTCTTTCCGCTCGCCTGATTCGGCTTGTCAGGCCAAACGCGGGATAACCGCGGAGCCGGGAGGCAGGGCGGGGAGCTGCGCCGGGGCGCTGCAGCCAGCGCTCGCGCCGCGTGCCCGTCCTGTCCCCAAATCGCCGGTCGGCTCGCCGGAGGACGGAAACGCCCAGACGAAGCTTTTCTTCCCCTCTTCCCAAGTGAGATGGGAAACAAAACGGTTTTCTTTCCAAATCTGCCTTATTTGTGGGGTCCCCTCATTTCTTCACGTTTGGCAAACAGGGGAAACCTAATGGGGGCAGCTCTCCCCACGTCGTGTTGGACTTGATGATCTTGAAGGTCCTTTCCAACCTAGTGATTCTGTGATGTGAAGGGCTTTCCCCAGGAGCGGTGCCTGTGGAGCAGATGCCTCCTAAGGTAGATGGCAGGGCAGGGCGGCGCGGTGCGGGCAGGTACCTTCGCAGGGCTCCTGTGGGTTATTCAAACCTCAAGAGCATGTTTTTGGGTGTTGTGGGTTTTGTTTTTTTTGTGTTTGGTTTTTTTTTTTTAATATTACTAAACAGCATCTCTCGGAGAACTGCCGAGCAGGACTGGAAATGAAGTTTTATCCTCCTCTTAGCTCCGGTTTCAGTTTACCAGCATTTAGTAAAAAACAGCCGTAGGGGGGTGGAAGTGAATTATTCGCAACGTTACAGTAATCGATAAAAGCGCGCTCACCTTCGCCATATCTCACGCCGCTCTGTCCTCGTGGACGGCCCTCAAAAAGTTATTCATCCCCCTCGTTTTGCCATATATTAGAAGGGGCTGCTTTCTGCTGTCATTATTAGTCGGCTTTTTGTTTAGTTATTTATTAGTTGGTTGCTCTTTTATAATGTCCATGTTATCTCCAAAAATAAATTATCATGAAATAGAGTTAGCTCGCTACTTGCCAAAGTGGCGTTTACTATCCTCAGCTTCTTTTCAGCGCGAGGGAAATAACACGGCTCCGGCAGGGCGCTCGGCCAGGCCTCCTGGCCGCCCTCCAGCTCTTCCCTTGGCGGAGCTGCCGCTCTCTCTGCCTTCCCCTCTCCCTGTCCTGCACTCTATTTTATTTAATTTTATTTTTAAAATCTTTTTTTTGTTGTTGTTTTTTTTTTTTTTTTTTGCCCCAGAGCGGAATCTCTGCTGAGGGACAGGAGATGCTGCCTAATTTTGTACGCTTTGTTAAGTCTCTCAAAACAAGGAGGAGGCTAATAACGTGATGTTGCCCAGCTTGCCAGCAGTTGTGATGCTTTGGGTTGCTGCTTTGAACCAATGCATGTGTTTTTCTGGAGTGCTTTTTAGAACATTTTTTTTTTAATTATTTTTTTTTATTTTTTACTTATTTATTTATTGCCTCCCCAATTGAAATACTAGCAGCCTTTTGCAGCGTACAGTCTGCCGAGTCGTAACCGGCATCCATTGACTTACCTCTTTTTTTTTTTTCATAGCTTTTTGGCCGCGGTCACCTGCCGGGGTTCGGTTTTGATCCCAGGGCTGGGGACGGCGGGAGGAGGCGGGCGCGCTGCGGGTGGGTTTGGACCTCCCCGTCGCACCCCTCGCCTCCTCCTGTCCCCCCTCCCCTGCCTGCGCCCCAGCTGGGACGTCCCTTCCCCAGCTCCCAGCTGAGCGTCCCGGAGGAGAGGAGCTTAGGCGGGGAGGCGAGCTCTCGCCCGCCGGTGGCCGGCCGGAGATTGACGCTGCTTGTTGTGTTATTTTGCAGGTAAAGACGAGCCCAGCAGCTACACGTGTACGACTTGTAAACAGCCTTTCAACAGCGCCTGGTTCCTCTTGCAGCACGCACAGAACACGCACGGCTTACGGATCTACCTAGAAAGCGAGCACGGCAGCCCCCTGACACCACGGGTTGGTATCCCAACAGGACTAGGTGCAGAGTGCCCTTCCCAGCCACCTCTCCACGGGATTCACATTGCAGACAATAACCCTTTTAACCTGCTCAGAATACCCGGCTCGGTCTCGAGGGAGGCGTCGGGGCTGGGAGAAGGGCGTTTCCCACCCACGCCGCCCCTCTTTAGCCCTCCCCCGAGGCACCATTTGGATCCGCATCGCATTGAGCGCCTGGGTGCGGAAGAAATGGCTCTGGCCACCCATCACCCTAGTGCCTTTGACAGGGTGCTGCGACTGAACCCCATGGCGATGGAGCCCCCCGCTATGGATTTCTCCCGGAGGCTGCGGGAGCTGGCCGGCAACACCTCCAGCCCGCCCTTGTCCCCGAGCCGGCCCAGCCCTATGCAAAGGTTGCTGCAGCCCTTCCAGCCCGGCAGCAAGCCCCCGTTCCTGGCCACGCCGCCCCTTCCTCCTCTGCAGTCCGCTCCTCCTCCCTCCCAGCCGCCCATGAAGTCCAAGTCCTGCGAGTTTTGCGGGAAGACCTTCAAGTTTCAGAGCAACCTGGTGGTCCACCGCCGGAGCCACACTGGGGAGAAGCCCTACAAGTGCAACCTCTGCGACCACGCCTGCACGCAGGCCAGCAAGCTGAAGCGCCACATGAAGACCCACATGCACAAGTCCTCCCCCATGACGGTGAAGTCGGACGACGGGCTCTCCACCGCCAGCTCCCCCGAGCCGGGCACCAGCGACCTGGTGGGCAGCGCCAGCAGCGCCCTCAAGTCCGTGGTGGCCAAGTTCAAGAGCGAGACCGACCCCAACATGATCCCCGAGAACGGGGACGAGGAAGAGGAAGAAGAGGAGGAAGAGGAGGAGGAGGAGGAGGAAGAGGAGGAAGAGGACTTGAACGAGAGCGACAG